>NW_007248113.1:21548-212970 GCF_000164805.1 Carlito syrichta
TTTGATTTATTGTAGAGATGAGGTCCCGCCAAGTTGCCCAGGCGGGTCTCGAACCCACAGCCTCAGGCAATCCACTCACCTCGGCCTCCCAAGGTGCAGGATTACAGATTGAGCCACGGAGCCCGGCACTTACACTTTCTTATCCCCTGAACATGCAAAGGCACAATTAGAGCATGAACTTGCAAAGGTGGTTTTACCTTTTACCTTTTGCCCACAAAGAACTAAAGGGTGAGGGTGTTGACCAAAAAGGAAAATCCCTTTAGCTAGATATAAACTTAATTGAATAATTTTTACTTCTACTCAGGAGATCTGTGATCATCAAAAAGACTCGATACTGTTTCTGTTTGTTTGTTTTTTTTAAACAGGAAAACTTCATTTATATTAACTTGCAAGGAACCAATATCTTGGTGTATTTTTTATGGATAGTGCTATATAGGAAAGTGGTTGGTGACTGTTGCTTTAAGAGTCTGGGGTTAAAAGAAACCAACATTTTCCTCATTAGATGGATAGCATGCCATAATGAAGTTTCCATATTTTGGTAAATTGAAGGTCATGGCAGCCAAACAGATGTCAAGAAGTACAGATTCAGAATTCACACTCTAAAATGTCTGGCAGCTCTCTGTGGGCTTCCTGACATTTAACCAGCACAAACTGTAGACGTGTCTGAAATGAGCCCGTTCTTTTGTTTTCTGTGACTTAGACGCTTCTGGGTTTGGAGTCCTAGTATCATAAAAAACAGAATGCTTGCAGTCTATGCCATTTCCGAGGGTAACCTATGAGGAGTAGGTGACAGTCTGGAGGGGGAGGCTACAGAAAGGTGATAAAGGAACACGAACACGTGCTGCCTAGGCCAGTGCTAGAACTTAAACTTTGGGTTCTGGGGTGGGACCTGAGATTCTGCATACCCATCACATGCCCAGGAACACACTTTTAGTAGCAAGGACCCTACATCAGGGCTCCTCAGACTGTCTATCAAGAAAGAAGAGTTCCCCACCCAACCAATCCCATGCAGGGCTCTGCTCTTCTTTTCCCCAGACATTCTCCTGGGGCAGAGAAAGAAGCCACAGAGACATGACACGCTATTCACTTCTGAACCACGCCAGGGACCAGATGCAGCATCAGGAATTCTGCTGGGTTCCAGGACGGGCATCTGAGAAAAAGGACAAAAAGAATTCCTCGTTTGATTGTTTGAGGCCACACAGTCTAACACAGTGAGGGAGGCTAAGTTCCTTTGGCTTTCTTGCAAGCAGCCGCTGACACTAGTCTTATATTTAGAGGGGGATTTAAGATCCATCCACAGCCTATTCTTTTTAAGGAAGCAAATCATGGGGTTGACTTCCCAAATGCTTCTCATCTCTGGAATCTGCTGACCAATGGACTCCTCGTTGTGTGCTTGCCCCAGCTGCCTTGCAGTCTCTCTAGATGAAATTCAAGATTCTCCGGTAACTGTAGCAGGACGACTCCTCAGACCAGTGACCTTCCAAATAACCTTCTCATGTTCAGGGAACGGGAAAGGGTGCCAGAAAGCCATGTGAGGGTGAGCAAGGGCCAGAACTGTAATTTATTTCTGTGACCTGACAGAAAGGTGGATATGAAGAGAATATTACTCAATGCTCCTTTTTCACTGTACTAATCTCTCCTCACAGATGTTTTGCCAGGACAAATTATATATTTTTACATAAAGCATCTCCTGTTTGCACTTCTTTGCTATAAACGGACATTTGAAACTTAGGGCAAAAGAACCTTTTTACTACAATAGACCAAAAGCTCCTTGAAGGTAGGAATTCTGCCAGGCACATTTACTACCGTGCCCTCAGTAGCCAGAATGATGCCTGACACACAGCAGGGGCTCAGAAAACACCTGTTGGTGGCTGCCTCCCCCTAATGGGAGTGGACACTGTGAGACTTCACTGCAGATCTTACATACCTACCTACTGTACACACACTTCTCACACCCCAGTTCACCTCCCACGAGCCTTCCCTGACTCTGCACATATTTTATAAACTCCCATTTGTAAATTTCCTTCTCCACAAATTTATTCCCTTCACAGTAACCTCCGTTCTCCCATAAGTCTTCTTTGTATATTTTCCCTGATCTCACATATATATGAGGCTAACTTTGCAGTACAAGTTTAGGAAAAGTGTGAGTTAGGGCTCCACTCTCCTTTCTAAGAATACTTCCTATAGTCATGGGAGGAATCTTCACCTGCAGCAGGGGGAACCAGAATTGAGGACTGACTGAAGTAAAAATCTCACTAAATCAGAATCTCAATCCACTTTCAATGTTTGTGAAATTAGAAGAAATCAAACTTTTACCAACTTGGAAAATTAACCATTCTATGTAAATGATGTCTACACTTAAGTGAGTCTTGTCCATTTTATTAAAACAGGACCCTACTGGTTTTTTTCATATTATACTCTTCTTCAGAATCTATAAATAGAAACCCCATTTTGACCAGGCACAGGACCATTTCTGTAAGGCATGTTATAAGGAACTCCCTGTAACAGATTAGGGAACGTGATAATTCTATGGTGTGTTAAAGCATAGTAATGGTTGAGAATTATCTACCCTAAAAATCAGCTCCTCAGGGTTCCCCTGGGCTGCCCAGTTCTCCTCCCTGCCAAACCTACCAAGAACTAATACTACCAAGAACTAATACCTTTTAAAAGACCAGTACCCCATGGTCGAACTGTCCTTCTTATCCCACAAGCAAAATATAGCTCTCCCCTTCCATCAGGGCTCTTTCTGAAGCAAAATAATCCAACTTATTATTCCATGAACAAAGAAAGTGAAGCCTTCTCAGACACCAATTTGGACATTACCTATGAACCTAATAGAAGAAGGAGCTTTAAAGACAGAACATTTAGTCCCCATGAAAGAACGTCATTACTGCTGTTTTCACTACCTTTCAAATAGCACTAGGGAGGTTATCTTTCTACCCCAACTGGAAGAGGCTCCCGAAATAAGCACCTAGCATACCAGTGACTTTTTCTGCCACACCTGCTAGGCTTCTTAAGTGAGCAGGAGTTTCTGGAAATGAGACCGCGTGAGTCAGAATATTTATGGACATCTCTGCCAGCTCCTGTGGTAACACTTTAGGGAACTCAAATATTTAAATCTGACCAAAAAAAAAAGGCCATCCTGTCCCAAATTTTGGTTCCATTATTTCATACTTCCTTCTGCCATCGGAAAATAGTGAAAAACATTCTACCAGTCAGGGGAAACGTTGTGAACTGGAATAGCAACTAATGTTTTTATTAACCCACAGCAAATTCCAAAAGCTCTCAGGAGAAATCACGCTCTAACCAGTACCAAGCCACTGATGGTGTTCTTTACATTTTCCACAGTATTAATGAGGACATGAGAATTTTCATAACGTGGTGCATGTCCTAACTAAAGTGGTCCTGCCACCATCTCACAGCAGCTTAAGTAACAGAAGCACTGGAAGTCACTTACATTAAATGTCGTTGACATTTAAGTTCCTCGTTCAAGTTAACTCATTTGCTATGTCCTGGAAAATAGATTGACTCAAAAGCCATGAATATGGATTCAAAAGGTGCCAATCACTCAAAATCAAAGATTCAATAACCATAAAGTTTAATATTTGCAAAGTAAGTCCCATTGTTCAAAAAAATATATTCTAAGGCAAGATAGAGTCATCTGCTATTGTTTTTTATATAGCTAAATCTTAAATCACAAACATGCCTCATATCACGGTGGTTTCAAAGACTCAAAAAGATACAAAATATCCTGAAGATCAAAGTAAGGACAAAGAATGTTATGATTTGCTTGATTTCCAAGCTTTAATCATTTGTCTACAACACCCAGTCCTCAGGCTACCACCATCCCAGTACTGCCACCTCGTTTTATCTCAGTGGAACTCTGGGAAATAGATTTTCTATTTACACGCTTCCAAGAAAATGGAAAAACTTGACATTTTTATCTAGCTTTGGAAGGTAGATTTGTTTTCCTTAAAACAAGAGTAAGATTCAAGAAGTATTCTGGATTTCTTCCCCAAAATTAAATTAAAAAACCATACTAGGATGCCCCGGTAAAGTTTCTGGGGGAAAGTTTTTTAATTTCTTCCCCTTTACAAAAGAATACAGAAAAGGAGACGTGAAACAATGGAAAAGTAGGAGATCTTGTTAATCATCAAAACTGGTCAGTTTAGTAACTTCTTTATCCAGAAAAAAAAAAGAATGGGTGGTATTCTAGTGGAATCTTTACAAAGATTCTAGTTTGCAAGGGTTCCCTACAGAGGTAGCAGGTGTGAGGAGGACAATGACAGGGCCAGAAACACTGTAGTAGTAGAGCTAATACTATAGAGAAGTGTTTCAGTAAGAGAGGAAAAAACACACTGAATGAAAATTCCCTGCTTCACAGGGCTAGAATAAATTTGTGAAGAAATATTTGTTGAATCTTTGTATGATTCTGAACGATCAGCACAGTAGGAATCACATAACTACCAGAGTCTCTCTTCAGCCCTAATGAAATGCAGCCATGGTCCAACCTTGACTAAAGATTCTGCTTGGGGGTCCTGCCACATAATGGGAAAGACAGATGGCCTACAAGATTAGTGTTTCTGTGCTCACATAACTTCTTGGAGTAACACTCAAGAGCAGACCAAAATGACATCTTATTCTAAATATCTTTCTTCATCGATGTGACACCTCAGAAATCCCCTCAAAATGACAGAATTTTGGCTTCTTAGCTAAACTTAATGACGCAGAAATAATTCAGGACATGAAAACTGAGAAAAGAAGGTGCTGTCCTAAGCAAAAACCACTTAAAGAAAATACATGTTTTTCTTCATTCTGATCAAGTAATTCAATCGCTCGAAAAAATGTAATCATTTGTTTATGTTTCCTGCTGAGCTCTGGTGAAAAACATTAAAGAAAAAAAAAAGTAAGTTTAATCTTTAACCACACAGTTTCTCAAGGTCTGTTGTGAAAAGCTACAACATGAGTTGCCCCAGAATAGCATTGTCACACTCTCCACTCTTGTGACAAACTGCTTTATGACTTTTCCTTCCCTAGTTCTCACACTAAAGATACTGTAAGGTCAGTTTAAAAAAAAATCCTTTGGTTTCAAATTTTCTTAAATCAGTTACAGTTCAACAACCCGAAATAATTAAAAATAAATTAGAGCTTAGTGTTCAGTCACTCAGTCATGGCATGTGGCTGATTGCGCTTCCACTCAAAACCAGCACCAAGTTATGACGAAACAAAACCATTTTAATGGCATATCACCCCAACCACCACCCCAGGACTCTTGGGATACAATGTGATATCTATCACTTGCTGGGGGTTACTTCCTTCTGTGACCACAAACAGTCCCATTGTCAGCAAAACTCTGAGTCAGTCTTGAGGAAAAAAACAGAATAAGAAAGTTCTGCTTTTTGCTCCCGTAATGCTATAAAAATACATGTAGTCACCTCCAATAATCATCTCCTTGCCCTCTCCTGAATAAATTCTGGTGGGTTTAAGTCCGTAAAACCAAATACTTAGCGTTCCTCCTTCCATAGTAATTGCTTACCTCACAGTCAAAAGAGGGCGGCATTGACAGCATTAGAAAAGGAGATCAAAGTTCAGGGTCCCGTGCAGTGGCTCACGCCTATAATCCCAGCACTTTGGGAGGCCGAAGTGAGAGGACTGCCTGAGCCCACAGGTTCAAGGCCAGCCTGGGCAACTTGGTGAAACCTTATCTCTACAATAAATCAAAAAATTAGCTGGGCGTGGTGGCGTGTGCCTGTAGTTGCAGCTACTTAGAAGGCTGAGGTGGAAGGATCATCTGAACCCAGCAGGTCAAGGCTGCAGTGGCCACGAACTCCAGCCTGGGAGAGAGAATGAGACTCCAACTCAAAAAAAAAGGGGGGGAGGGTTCAAATAGTATATGTAAATGGCAACATGCTCATTACAATCACCTGGGACATTAAAATGTCACTGCCACCCCCAGAGTTTCTGAATTACTTGACCTGAGGGGTAACGCCGAGACACTGGTATTTTATCACCTGGTGCTTCCTAGGTGATTCTATTGTGCCTTGTAACCAAAGCACTTTTCACTTTTTTTTTTCCCACATATTTTCACTTCTTAATATTTCATTTATTTTCACTTATTAAAGTAGGCTTTCACTTATTTTCCGCAAAGTTAAAAGTGGAAAAATCCTCAGAGATCATCTAGCTCAAGTTTCTCAAACTTCTGTGAGGACCCAAACCAGCTGGGGATCTTGTTAAAATTCTGATCCTGAGTCAGGTAATACCCCTCACCCTCAGGGGTGAGGCCTGAGTTAGAAATCCCTGGCAAGTTCACAGCTAACTCTCATAAGCTCAGTCCGAGGACCACACTTTGAGTAGCAAAAAAATTCTCCCCTTTAACTTTAACAGATGAAAAAACTGGGATCCAGAGAGAAACTGTGGCTTCTCTCAGGTAATAAAGCTAGTAGAGGGACAAAATCTGCTCGGAACCTACCATGATGACTTCAATCGAGATTTCCACACAGCAGCTGCCACATAGGAAGAACATTCATTCTTTTTTTTAAAAAAAGATATTTACAATTTTTTATAGGAAGTTGGGGGGGAAACTCTAAGTTATAATAAGCTTTTGACAATTTAGAGTATAAAATACTGACTCATAGCATGGAGTTAGTGTACAGAAACTAGAGAGAGAGCTACAATTAACACAAGCAAGAATCCTTTGGGGGGTTTTTGTGTTTGAAGCAGGAGGCATGAACGTATGGTAAGAGAATAAAACAAACTGAACAGAAGGGAGAAACAAGCAAACCCTGTAGAACAGCGTGTGAACGAGGGTGCAGAGAGGGAGAAAATGAAACAACAATAGGCAGAAAATAAAAGACACCAGGCTGACAGAGGGAAAATGAGAATAAAAGTAGAGAGCTAGAAAATTGAACACAGATTCTAAAATAAAAGGAAAATGCAGCAGCATGAAAGGGAGAGGAAAAGGAGGGGAAACACAATGAAATGGAAGGATTCCTGGAAAAAAGACCATGTTCTATTCCATGAGGGAATAGAACTCGTGGAAGGTAGGGCACCAAAGAGAGTCGGAGGCACATACATGGAGAGAAAAAGATGTGCCTCACTTAGTAAAAGCCAGAAAAGAGGTTGCTTTTTATTTCTCAAGATTTTTATGTATTCTGTTTATATTTTTTACATGCCCAAAAGTCTAATGTGTCCCTTGCCAGCTGGAAACTGAAAGATTGTCACGGTCTTGAGAGGGAAAGCAAGAACTCCTTTGTGGCTACCATCTCTTCAGGGTAGAAAGAGTTGGGGAGAGAAAAAGGTTTAACCTAGTCCAAAAGCATTCCACTTTTCTTATTCTGTGTACAATATTCCAAGATTTAGAAACTTTCTTCCCCAGCCAGGTGGCCACAGCATGAGGTACAGGTTACTTTGAAGTCATAGTTCCAACATAACAAATTGCTCCAGGCAGTCAAGGCCAAGAGGGCTCAACCTTCTGGAGGAAACATCTTCCCTTGAAATGATCTATGAAAACTAAGAACAGGCCGCTTACCTAGTTCTGGCCATTTTGTCAGTCTTTCAGGCATGGGTGACACTAAACACAGTTGTCTGAATGCACTTAGGTCGTGGCTTTAGAGAAGTCCATTTAATTACACATTTTCCTTTTTTTTTTGAGTTGGAGTCTCACTCTGTCACCCAGACTGGAGTGCAGTGGCTGCTCCCGGCCACTGCAGCCTCAACCTGCCGGGCTCCGGCCATCCTTCCGCCTCAGCCTTCCAAGTAGCTGGAACAACAGGTGCGCGCTACCACACCCGGCTCATTTTTGATTTATTGTAGAGATGAGGTCTCGCCAAGTTGCCCAGGTGGGTCTCGAACTCGGCAATTCACTCACCTCAGGCTCTCAAAGGCGCGGGATTACAAGCTGAGCCACCGAGCCCGACTTAATTACACATTTTCACTGACCATTTCCATTTCCTGACTGTGAATCATTTCCAATTAAAAAAAAGAAAAAAAACCTAGAATCTCAAGGAAGATAAAAAGATTGTGGAAGTTTTCTTTCCTATTGAACAGACAACAAAAATGTGAATACTTACAAGGACAGAGCAACTCACATATATGGGTAAAGCTAGACTGCCTTAAGAAGACCGGGAACACATGTCCCATCAAAAGGTGGTTCCATCCACCCAGCTCCAGTGTGCAGAAATGCAGACTCAGTGCTGCTGCTGCACCTGCTTCACAGGAGACAAAAGAAATGCAGATTCTTAGAACTCTCCTGATGTCTCCTTTCAAGTAGCTGAAACCACAGGCACACAGCACCATGCCCTGCTATTTTTTTTTTTTTTTTAATTTTTAATTTTAAATATGTGGGGTACATTTCAGAGTTAGGTATACAAATGTTCATTATGCAGGTACCCTTGTTGATGAGGTGTGCTCCCCGCCGCCACGGCAGTTTCCTGCTACTGCCAATCCCTTTCTTGTAGTATTATGATAGTTGTTCAAGGTCTCCTTATGAGTGAGAACAAGTGCTACTCAATCCTTTGTCTCTGTGATAAATCACTCAGTATTATAGACTCTAAGCCCATCCAAGTTGCTGTGAAGTTCATAATTCTGTCTTTCCTTATGGCTGTGTAATATTCCATCATGTATACATTCCACATCTTTTTTTATCCAGTCCTCTTTCGATGGGCAGCATGGTTGGTTCCATGTTTTTGCTATTGTGAATCATGCTGCAGTAAACATGCATGTGCAGGTATCTTTTTCATAGAGTGATTTGAGTTCCTCCGGGTATATTCCCAGTAGGGGAATTGTGGGGTTGTATGGGAGGTTGATTTTTAAATCTTTTAGGAATCGCCACACTGTTTTCCAGAGAGATTATACTAGTTTACGCTCCCACCTGCAGTGTAGAAGTGTTCTGTTTTTGTTGCATCCTCTCCAGCATCTGTTGTTTTTTGAGTTATTGATGATGGCCATCCTGACTGGAGTTAGGTGGTTTCTCAGTGTGGTTTTAATTTGCATTTCTTTGATGAGGCTGAGCATTTCTTCATGTATCTGTTGGTTGCTGGTATGTCTTCTTTTGAGAAGTGTCTATTCATGTCTTTTGCCCACTTTGTAATGGGTCAGCTAATGTTTTGATTTATTGTAGAGGCGAGGTCTCTCCTGGTTGCCCAGGCTGGTTTTGAACCCAGGGGCTTGGGTAATCCTCTCACCTCTGTCTCCCAAAGTGTGGAGATTACAGGTGTGAGCCTCCGTGCCAGCTTGCACCTAATCCTTTATGAGGGCTAGTCCCAGGAATCATCTCCAAATTGGTTTCCATCATGGAAACTGCCCATTCTGCTACACTCAGGAAGGTGTGGAATCCCCTGAATTTCACTGAAACCCTCGAGTCACGAATCTGTTGCTTGCTACCAATTCCATATCCACCTCTGAGCTCCCATGAAATTAGTGGCTGTTCACTGAGAAACTGCTGCAGGGAACCAACATTTCTACAATGCCTCTTTCCAGCAGAAAATGGGCGAAGCAGAAGGAAAGTGGCTTCCACTTTCCTGTCACTTTCCAAGTCCACTGCGGCTGCACCTAACTGGCTTTCAGAACTCTAACTGCAAGGGATTCCGGGAAAAGATGCATCAAGCATTCCAGTCGTTGGTAGCACAAGAAGGCTCAGCAGAAGGAGGTTGAAATGGAAGTTAAGTGCCATTCTACATTTTCCATCACAGCAGTTTTTCTCCAGTCTGAACAGCTTTTAGCCTGTTACTCAGATGAATACTGACTTTAATAAAAAATCTTCTTGTCCTTAGGGGGGAAAACGTCTCCTGATTTCTAAATGCAGACATCTAGGTTCATTTTTAAAAATTTATTTATTTATTATAGAGTTGCAGGGTATAAGTGAGGCTTTACTCTACAAGTAGACTGCATCCAAGTGAAGTTTGGGCTTCGAAGTGGCCCTCACTCCCACTAGTAGTGGAGCAGATACCCTTTCTGTGTGTTTTGAAATAACTTTGCAATTCTATTTTAGATTCTGCATTTGCTTTAAAGGTGGTAGAAAATTTGGGGGGGAGGGATCAAAAGTTAAAGGAATAGATATAATTATGTGGGACAAGTGGATCCACCACAACTAGACCATAAAATAAAGCAAGAGTAATTTGTACTTTTATAAGACAGCTTTTCATCCGAGGAAAGGTAAGATGGCAATTCTTACATAACGGCCTATATGAGCAGTAGGACACAGCTGGCAAAATATTAGCCTTGCTTCTAGCATTTATTCCTATAGCTCTACCTATTGGGAGCATTTTCTTCCCCTTCACCACTGATACATCCTTCATGTCATTTACAGAAATAAGTTTGGTTCTTGGATTTTGACTTGAAATCCCCTGAGTGGTCCCTTTCTACTTGGGGTCAAAACCTGTTGGAGAAGCTGTGAAGAACTCCCCCTGTCACTGGTTCTGACAACGCAGCTCGTCTGGGAAAACTGAAGTTGCCCGTGTAAGAGAGGATTTCCATGGCCTCATTGTTCAGCATCGAAACTCACTGATAAAGAGAGATGTGTTTCTTAACACGATAATCTGCTTCTAGTCTCCCGAGGCCCCACTGTAGCTGACTTCCCTGAGGTCCGCATCAGTCTTCCAAAACACATCTGAAACCATGCAGTTCACATTCCAGCTATAAATGGGAGGCACTGACCCAAGTCCAAACAAAAACAAAAATCATCCAAAACCTCCTCTCTTTCCAACATCACAGACTTCTGAATAATATGTTTAGATTCTCCCAGGCTGGAGTTCTTCCAGACAGGGTTAGAGACCAAAGTCACATTGAATATCTCAGCTGACTGATTAGAAATCAGCAAGCCTACCCGGAAACATATGTCTGAAGTAGGAGAAAGAGGACAGGCCTGTTAAGTGCATGAAGACTAAGAAAGACACATCTGTGCTGTATCACTTGCATACATTTGTAAAACATGAATGATAAATCACAGGCACAAATACAGACATACACATACCCACATACAAAAGAGAATCGCCTCCTCAAAATTCACAGATTCTCATACTGTACTTTTTATATAGGCTGGCCACAGGATAGCAAATTAATGTTTTAAGAACCAAAATAACAGGTTCACTGGGTGGTGGCTGTCAAGGTGTATCATCTATTGAGTTTTTACCTTTTGACTCACTTTGGTTTGTACCCTGATTTTAAAATGTTGCTGGAAGGAAGTTGTCTAAACCAAAGTTCCCTGACAGGCTCCTGTCAACCAGTCACTCCTCTGACACTTCACCTAAAAGAAGGCTGTTGATTGGAGATGGAGTTGAAGTTCGAATTGTCCTTTGTTTTACCCTTTTAGAGCTCTCAGGAGAAGCAAGGGAAGCAAGAGTGTCTACTGTGTTCAATTTAGGGTTAAACATGCCTGGTTATGTCTGTGGGATGGTAGCAGAAGGGTCAGGAGAAAAGGAAGCGGTGCTCATCAAGAGTATATTTAACTAATACATCTCCTGGAAAGAGCGTTTGCTGAGGGAAGGAGAATGGAGACATAGGTAAGCTGTCGCCAGGAGCATCAGGTAGGACAATGCTGAGACACAAAGCCTCTCTGTTGTTGGGATGGCTGTCTTTCCTTACTTCCCCAGCACCATCTCTGCCATTCTGCCAGCCTCCGTGGACTTGGGTGTGAATTCTAGAAAGATGGTGACTCTTCTTTCGGATGAAAAATGTGTTTCCAAAAAAAACTTCTGAGACACATTGGGGGAGGTACAAAAGTGTAAAAAAAAAATTTTTCCTATTACAAGTGAAGTACATCAGGCCATTGATATGGCAGATACCCGCAAAATACAGCTCACTACCCATTTTTATCAATAAGGTTTTATAGCCGGGCTCGGTGGCTCAGCCTATAATCCCGCGCCTTTGGGAGGCTGAGGTGAGTGAATTGCCTGAGCCCGTGGGTTTGAGACCCACCTGGGCAGCAAGACCTCATCTCTACAATAAATCGAAAAATCGGCCGGGCGTGGTAGCGCGCGCCTATAATTCTGGCTACTCGGAAGGCTGAGGCGGAAGGATCGCCGGGGCCCAGCAGGTCGAGGCTGCGGTGGCCGGGAGCGGCCACTGCACTACAGTCTGGGTGACAGAGTGAGACTCCAACTCAAAAAAATAAATAAATAAAATAAATAAAAATAAATAAATAAATAAAGTTTTATGAGAACCCAATAAAACTTTTTTAATGCATTGTCTACGGCTGGTTTTGCACAAAAACAACTGAACCGAGTACATACAGTATCTGCAACAGAGACCATAGGACCTGAAAGCTTAAAATATTTACAGACTTTTGTCCCCCGGGCGTCACCATCATTTGCATCTAGCCAAAACAAAGGGGAAAGAAAGTCTGGAGAAGGAAAACTAGATTTTCCAAAGTGGTATGTATCACTTCCAAATATTTAGCATTGTCCTAGAAATTAGTCGCATGGCCACATTAAATTGCAAGAGAGGCTGACAAGTGTAATATAGCTGTATAACCTAGAGGAAGAGAAAACAGAAATTTAGGAGAACAATTAGCAGACGTTGCCTTTGGGCATCAGTGTGAGATGTCACCCACACCAGTGCAGTAGCAGCAACAGCCATGAGGGACACTTAAGTTTATGGAGTTCAGAAGCTTTAAAGAAGACATAACCAAAGGTAATCAGAGCTGGATGGGCAACAAGGGAAGAGACAGGATGATGCCACGTGGTAGCTGAGAATATCGTCTTCAGGGACACATATAAGACATCATCTGAGGGCTAACTGATGAGAGGGAGAGACCTTTGTAAGGAGGGGAAGTTCCACAAAAACTGATGGGAGATAGAGTCAGAGAAATCATTTTTACCCTATGTCTCTGCATCTGCTTCATGTTTGATGGGGTCTATGCAGCCTGACTTATACCAAATATAAAAGTAAACAAAACACATTTAGAGAATTTTCAAAAATATGGTACCATTTGGAAAAGCTTACTTCCCATTTCCCTGGCATTTTCTGTGTCTTTCATATATATTAAGGATTCAGAGTATGAAAGTAGCACTAAAGAATATATTATGTAATAGATTTGGACACTTGACACCAACATCCTAACAGGAGAGATAATCAGACATTAGGTGTCTCCTACAGTCATCCCAAACACTTCCTCAAGTCTTCCTAAAGAGATTGAACTTGAGTCTGATCCAGCCCCTGGATCCAGCTGCCAACTTGCAGAAATATAAAAGGCCAAAGGAACATACCCCATAAGTGTACAATCAGCAAAATCCAGACTGTGGGAAACTACAGGTCAAAACAGTCCAGGTCAACAGAAAAAGCATGAGGAAAAGAATGAGGTGGAGAAAGGTACCATAGACTGGAGGGAAGTCTCTTTTTCTAAAGTATGAAATTTTAGGCCATTGTGGCCATTGCCTTGCTAGGCTATGGTATGGTCATGTGCTCTTTGAGCTATGTCCAGGCTATGTTTCCTAGCTTTGGCCCCCTCCCCTACCTTGAGGGTAAATCTCCTGTTTCTCTCTCTCTCTCTCTCTCTCTCTCTCTCTCTAATTTATTTTCTAAATAAACTGCATTTTCTAATCTAAAAAAAGTATGACATTTTAAATAATAAGCAAGACAACAGAGTCTAGGGGTGGACATTTGAATATTGAAACTAAACATACATACAAGGAAGTGATTACTGTAAGTAACAGTAATTAATTCATTATTATTATCCTATGATATAGCAAAGAAGTTACATATGGCAGAAAGGAGAAGACTATGATTGGGATGGAGCTTATAGAGGAGTTTATGGTGGCTAACAAAGTTCTATTTATTGATCTAGTGATGGTTAAAAAGACTGTAACCTTTGAATTCGTAAGTAATTCATTAATGCATGCACACATCCATGGGTGGGGATTCTGCATCTGCATTTTATTTTAGAATTTTAAAATAAATGACTCTTTTGAACAAAGTGCAATCATTAATAGACATCAAAATGTGAATTCAAGTCCTCTTCATCAGACTCATGTTTAAAAAAACTCAGCAGTAAATTGGTGACTTATAGATAATGTTGATGTAATTAATATAATATTCTTGTTATATTAGACCAATGTGGTTTCATCCCTCATAAACCTCAAATTCTAATCTGCCTTTGGTTCTCCCCATCTTTTCCCTAGCCTCTTAATTCATTGGGGTTCATTGCTTCACACCGCCAAGAACGCCAGTCATCAGTTGGCTCCAGTTTTACAATATGAAATTTTACAGCCACAGAAAGGCAAATGCCTGAATGCAGAAACTTTTGATTTAGCAGGAGCCAGACTTTCTTGAGGAGGAAAAGGGTTTTATTGAAATTCCTCAAAGCTGAGCACTTTGCACCAAAAGCCAAGCTTGAAGGATTCAGATACGTCCTTAAATGCTGCCCTAGCAAAGGAAAGAAGAGAAGTGTAACAGAGTGTCCATTCTCAAAGACAGGAATGGAAAACAGAAAGCCATTTTTGTGCTGGCAGAAGAGGAAGAGCGAGAGAAGTGTTAGATAGACAAGGGATCAGATGTGGAAGATCCACTTCCCTTCTCCCTATCCAGGGGTCAAACCCGAGCCGCAGAGAGTAGTCCATAGACGGGAAAGCACCCATATGGATTTGGGGCATCCATTGTTGATTCTCTGCTTTCTGGGTAGAGACAGGGCCAATCATAAACCTTTCTGAGAAGCTCTGCATTTGAAATGGCCCAGCCTCCACCATGTCAGCAGAGGTGGAGAGTGAGAGACAGTCTTCACAGCTGAGAAAGGTAACTGTTGAGTTTAAGGACCAGCCCCCTAAGGTATACACACTCCATTGAGGTGGGTATAAAGAGAGGCCCCATGGACTCTTGGAGGGGAATGCAGAAATATTTAGAGCCTGAGTCCAGAAGAGTCCTGCAACATTGATCTCGCATCTCAAAATCAAATGTACACAAGTATCAGCTATAAAAAGTCATAGGATGTCCAAAAGACCAGTCATATATTGAGACCAGGTAAGCCCAAACACTGCTGGGCCAAGACCAAAGGACAGCAAAGAGATCAGAGTCATGCCCCTAAGCTGCTGCCATTATTGTAATTGACCTTCCCCTTGTTCCCAGATGCCACTGAGAAAAAGGGAAAGAAATTCTTCCAGATGCCTTTGTGAAAACACAACCAAGCTTTGAAATGAACTGTGTTAATATTTAACTATGGCTGAAAAAAAATCAACTGGATCAAATTTAGGCTGCTGAACTGGGAGAAATTACATTATCTCCTCTAGGCAGAATGAGACCTGATGGGTAAAGCTGAGACTGATTCTAGAAAAGAAAACCACATTTCCACCTTCCTAAGCTCTGATGTATAAATTTCTACCTGTTACAATAGATGAAGCTTTTCCATACTTAGGTTAATGCTATCACCTGTCAAAAGGTCACTTCACCTTCTTTAAGTTACAGACACACACGTACACACATACACAATCTTTGCCACCTTTCAGAGCTGATATCTAACACTATCAGGACAACAATACCATCATAAAAAATCGCTAAGAAAACTAAATATCACATTCAAAGAAATGTTAAATCTCACAACTTTTATACTTCCACATATTAGATGACAAGGCTGAAAACTCATTAAATAAGTGGTAATGGAAAGAACTGATTTTGTTTATTCTAAAGTCAGGGACCTTTAAAAAAGTGACAGATATCAAGGAAAAGTCTTTAACTGTCAGTAACCAAAGAGTGACAAGCACTTCTCCCTCTGCTAGGGGCACCAATGTGGTACAAACATGCCTGGCATCTGGCAAGCCATCTGAAACACATAAGACCGCACACAGGGACTCCAATATCAACGCAGCGAACATGACTCACTGACAGCCGCCTAGCCTGGCTATGTCACTGAAAAAGGAACTCTGGTCACATGTTGGGTCTTTTCAGCCCCACCCACACACATGGTTAACAATCGTCTTCAACACATCCCTTAAAAATACAATGTGCAAAACATGCAATGTGGAATACATTGTTTAAAAAGTTAAATTAGACGTTAATAATACTGAGGTGGTAAGTGGATACAGACTGACAATCTGAGTGGCCTTTTCCCACTTTATTATCTGTGATGTGGTCGTGTGCCGATTTGGTTTAACAAGTTTATAAACAAATCAATCTTCCCTTGGCAACTAAGAGATGGACCCAGCTAAATAAGGGAAGCCTAACTACTAAAAATGTTTCTCAGCATTTTTTAAAGAAAGGCTTAAAGTGACAGTATCTTCTTAGTTATATATTGTTTATGTTACAATTCACATTATAACATATTTTCATCTGATATCAAGTATCAAGCACATTATTGAAATGTGGCTTTACTCTTATAGAAATTTTGGAGCTTAAGGAAATGTCCAAAACTAAACCAAACAACTTCTTTTCAGTGTACTTCAATGTCAAGAGTTGTGCCTAATGGTTTTCATGAATTAGCAATGTTTAGAACAAAACACATTTTAGGGACATGTTTAAATGTTTTGTGTTTTACATGTAAATTCATTTTATGATTTTTAAATAAAAAGATCTTAGTCCTTTTCAAATAAAATCAGTTGTTCCAAAACTGTGTAAATAATAATGCCTGTATAAATTATGCCACAGATGCTATAGCCTTCTTAAAGGGAAAATATTCATCAACTTCCATCTTGGAATGATATTGCTGAGGTATAATCTCACTGAACAACTGAATAGATTCCCAATGCTTCCAATTAATATGTGTGTAGATCTTTGAGCAATAACTACATTTCTGGCAGCATCTGGAATTGTGAAAATTATCTAGCATCATTTATTCAGTTTTGCAGATGAAGTAATTAAAGGTCTGAGAAATGCAGTCACATTCTTTGGGTCAAAAAATGGGTTTAAACTACTGCTCTCTGAAGACTGTTCTGGGAAATTACAATCTCCCATAGCTACCTCAGGTTAGAGTCCTACTTTCCCTTCAGTTCTTGAATTGTAACCCAGTGATAGAGGCAGCAACAAGTAGATGCATTAGACAAGGAAAAAATATCCAAATCATCATGGCTTACATCTTTCTCTCTGATGAATAGCCCTAAAGATTTGGGGACCACATTTGAAAGAATATTTAAAAGCAATCTCAGCACCACTCCCCACTCTGGCCTGAGAAATAGTTATTACCTTTGCATATAACCTTGGGAAGACAGTTAATGTCGTCTCTCTACTCATTATTATCTCTTAATCCCCATTTTCTTCTTTGATCAGTAATTTCTCCTTTGATAACCATAATCTGCAGCTTCTGCTTATAATGTCAGTAATCCCTGAATTCCATCAATGGCGAAGGGCAGAGATCCCCAAACTCCTATCTTGTCTTCTTTGAGAGAGAGAGAGAGAGAGAGGAAGAGAGGAAGGAAGGGAGGAAGGAAAAGAAAGAAAGCCTTATTGAGAAAGGATGAATAAGAGGGTAGGAGAAAATGTGAGATAGTCATTTTTTTCCAAGAAATTGATGAGAAAGGGCAGAGTGAAAGGGGGAGACATTTGGCGAGGTGAGAGAGAGGGTGTGCTCATGTCCGACCTAAGTTAACCACCTTTACACAGGTCCTACCCTAAGCTCTAAGTCTAAAGTAATAATTATATTAAGGATATTAACAACTTCTTGTAAGATGTAGAAGAGAGTAAATAATGGAGATCCTTGGGAGAAAGAAAGGCAGGAAGAAATGAGAGAAAGAGAAAGAAAGGAAAAGAAAAAAGTGTTGAAGCCAAGTAACTAGGATGCTTAGTTCTTATTTTAACCTCTCTGCTTAATTGCTAGGGGAGCTTAACCAAGTAACAGGAAAACTGAAGGCTCATAAATAAAACAGGAAAAATGATGTAGTTCTTTCTAAAAGGGCTTCATGGTGTTTTAATTGATCATCGAAAAGGGCTAGAACCAACCTGAAGTGCTTTGTGGACATTAACAATATATGAAAGTGCATTTGAAGATTTAAAAAGAGGAAAATAACCCTGATGTATATATAAATGCCACAAGGAAAAATAAATAATAATCTCTCAGAGGTTAACAGGTAGAAAAAGAGAACTAACATTCTGATGAATTAAAGTGCCTACTTGAAATAATGCTTTTACTCTGGCCAACCATTTAGAAAACAGATCCCAGCTCTGGTAATAGCTATATCACTTGGAGTGCACAAGGAAAAAAACAGATCTACAACTTAATGAAGCTGAAGTGAAAAATAATCTTTCCCTGGTATAATGGCTCATGCCAGTAATCCCAGCATTTTGGGGGAGGCCAAAGCAGGAGGATTGCTTGAGCCCAGGAGCTCAAGACCAACCTGGGCAACATAGAGAGACCTCGTATCTACAAAAAAGTAAAATTTGCCTTGTGTGGTGGTGCACTCCTGTAGTCCCAGCCATTCGAAAGGCTGACACAGGAGGATCACTCAAGCCTACAAGGTAGAGGCTGCAGTGTGCCATAATCATGTCACTGCACTCTAGCCTGGAAAACAAAGTGAGGCCCTGGCTAAAAAATAAATAATAAAATGAGTTCATACAAGTCAATAGAAAAAAAATCTCATTGGGAAAAAAATGAGACAAAATATACCAAAAATTAATGGGTACAGAGTTTCAGCTTGGACAGATCCAAAAAGAAAAAAAAGAAAAAGAAAATAATCTTTGTAGGGCACTAACCACTCAGCCAGGTTCAAGGAGCAAAGCTTTCCTTCCTAGTAGGTCTCTGGTAAGCCAGTGAGAACGCTAAGCCATCAGATCATTTGTTGGTCATAAAAAGAGTAAAAATTCAGGAATAGCAACATTCAGTATATTTTAATCACCACTGAGACACTGATTTTTTTTTTAACCAAGCTAGAGTATCTGGTTCTGCTTATTTAGAGGACAGGGAGGAGATCCAGTAAGCACAAACACATTCCTGCTTTCAAACTTGTCTCCTGGACTTTATAGATGATAGAGAAACCACTGTGCCCTCATATTAACAAGTGTTACTTAAACACCTGCTACTAACCATGGTGGATGGTTACTACCAAACAATACTACTTAGCTAGTGGGCACAAAGAAACTAGAAAACCCATACAGGAATTGTCAAAGGTTAATACAAACCACCCTGCCACAGCCCCTATAATTCTCCCGTGTGGATGATATCTGGAGAATGACAATGATCTACTGGGAATTAAATAAAGTTATATCTCCTCTGCATGCTTCTGTAACCAATGTTACTGATCCATTGGACCAGTCAGGGACACAATTGGGCACATACCATTTTGTAGTGGATTTGGCTAATGTCGTCTTTAGTGTGGATATTCACGCAGATTGTCAAGACCAGATTGCATGCTTTTGGAAAGAAAGACAGTGGACGTTCACAGTGCTATCCATGGGCTATTTGCACAACCCTATGTTATATCACAGCATGGGCGCTCGAGATTTGGAAAGTTGGAGGTGACCTGCATCAGCATCTCTGTTTCATTGTATAGATGATGACATGCTCATCTCTGATTTTCTTACAGACCTAGAGCAGGCAGCACACCAGCTGATTGAACATTGGCAGGGTAAAGGATTATCCAATGTTCTTAACAAGAGCCAGGCTTTCCTCCCCTTCCCCAACCAACACTACCCAAACAGCCGCAGGAATTTGGGGGTCTGTTGGGGTATTGGAGGGCATTTATCCCACATTTAGTGCATATGGTATGACCCCTATATAAACTGACCAAACAAGGGATCCCAGTGGGACTGGACAGAGGAATGTCAACAGGCATTCAGTGCCACCAAAATCGCTGTGGCCACAGTTCAAGCACTGGGCATTTTAAACCAATCCCTTCCCTGGGAATTAGAGGTAAATGTCACCCAGAAGGAAAATGCCTGGGGGCTCTGGTAGCCACAGGGGAAAACTCAGCTTCTTCCTGTTGGCTTTTGGTTGCAGACTTGGAAAGGTGCCAAAACCCGCCACAGACCCGTGGAACACCACCCGTTCAATGCGGTATGTCAAGCTCTCTCTTGACAACAGAGCTGATTAACAGATAAGCCCCTGCCCATAGTAGGTCGGATCCTACAGCTCAGCCACACAGACAACGACCCTGAATAAATGGTGAGCATGTCTCCAGTAGTGTAGCAAGCTCTCCACAAGTCCTGTAAGTGAGCTCCTACTGCCAGTAACATTCATTGATGCAGCTGAGCAACCAGCAAAGTAAATGGGATTGTCCCATCACCCATTAAGGAGGGACTATCACTGGTCTCAGAAGAGACTTGGTACACAGACAAATTGTGTCCGGGGCAATCCCCTCTGTAGTGAACCTTGCATACCAGCCGAAAACAGAGGCTATCTGGATGGAAGACAGTACCAGGCAGAGAAGCCAGCGGGCAAAGTTGTGGGCTATTTGGTTGGTGATATCCAAAGGGCCAGGCCCACTGACAGTTTGCAGAGACAGGTGGGCAGTGTTCAAAGGACTGACGCTGGGGATGCCACAATGGCACCAGCAGCAATGGACTGTTATGAACAGGCCCCTATGGGCCAAGGAATAGGGCAGGGTTTTATACTATGAGCCTCCAAAAGATATTCACCATCTTCCATGTCTCTGAACATTCTCCCTTGCAGAGTCTGGGGAATGTTGTGGCAGATACCCTCGCCTGCATAAGGTGGCTAGAAGAAACCCTGCGGAGGTTATAGCCAATTGGCTACATTGTAAAATGAAACATGATGGACAGGAAACACTGTGGGAATTCGTAAAAGCTTGGAGGGTTCCTATTAAACGCTTCTGGCATAGTGACTGCTTGGAATGAGTGTTCTGTATGTGCTGAGAGGCACCCACAGCTGTCAACAGAAGGAGGACATGTCATACGGGGTTGTGAGCCCTTGCCCCGCTGGCAAATGGACTATATCGGCCCCTTCCCATGCAGGAAGGGGCCCCGCTTGCCCTCACTTGTGCTGATACTACTACAGGATTACGGCAGGCCTTCCCTGGCAAGCCAACTACACAGCACTCAACCATCAGAGGACTGTCACAGCTCCTGGCAGCCTACGGCACCACTGAAGTCATAGAAAGTGACCAGGGAATCCACTTTACTGAACATCATTGCAACAATGGGCTGAGCAGCTATGTATGGACTGGTGATTCCATCTACCTTACCATAACACAGATACTGGTCTAATAGAAAGATATAATCACAATGCTAAAGGACACTTTGAAAACAGATGACCAGCCGGGCTCGGTGGCTCAACCTGTAATCCAGCGCCTTTGGGAGGCTGAGGTGAGTGGATTGCCTGAGCCTGCGGGTTCGAGACCCACCTGGGCAACTTGGTGAGACCTCATCTCTACAATAAATCAAAAATTAGCCGGACATGGTAGCGTGTGCCTGTAGTTTCAGCTACTTGGAAGGTTGAGGCGGAAGGATCGCCGGAGCCCAGCAGGTCGAAGCTGTGGTGGCCGGGAGCGGCTACTGCACTCCAGTCTGGTCAACAGAGTGAGACTCCAACTCAAAAAAAAAAAAGAAAGAAAACAGATGAACCAACTGCACGAAGCAATCAGCACTCTCAAGGAGAGACCCGGTGCTGGCCATCTGCCACCCCCAGATTTGCTGACACAGCCATGGGCAAAGCTCCTGAGGGTGCCAATCCAGAAGCAAGAATCATCACTGCGACCAAACTGGGAAAGCTAAAATAACCTGTTGCTGCCTGCCCTACAGAATATAGTGCCCAGAGAGAACACTCTCCATTGCCTCTGAGAAGTTCAGTCTGAACCTTGTTGATGCTCCCTGATGGCTCCCTGGGGGAGGAGATAGATCATAATTTAGATATTTGCCCTATGGTTATGGAAAAATGGATAAATGCCATTAGGTGTAATAACCCTGGGTCTCAAATACTGAGAAGGAAGACTATTATCATTTCTTTTTTTTCCCAGTAGCTTTGAGGGTTACAAATAGTTCTCAGTCTGAGCTGTACCCACCACCCACACCTGTGCACACTGTACTCGACTGGTGATTTTTTTTTGCCTCCACCTCTCCCCTTCCTCGGTCTCCAGTGTCCATCATATCATCCTCTGTGTCTTTGCATATCCTTAGTTTAGCTCCCACTTGTAAGTGAGGACATGCAGTGTTTGGTTTTCTGTCCTGAGTCAGTTTGCTGAGGGTGATGTTCTCCAATTCCATCCAAGTTGCTGCAAAAGGCATGATTTCATTCTTTTTGAGAGCTGAATAGTATTCCATAATGTATACAAACCACATTTTCATTATTCATTTATCAGTTGATGGACATTTAGGTTGATTTCACATCTTCACAATTGTGAATTGTGCTGTGATAAACATGTGGGTGCGGGTGTCTTTGTTATTTAATGATTTCTGTTCCTTTGGGTAAATACCTAGTAGTGGGATTCCTGGATCAAATGGTAGATTTAGTTGCTTGAGAACTCTCCATACCACTTTCCATAGAGGTTGTACTAATTTACACTCCCAGTAACAGTGTATAAATGTTGCTTTTTCTCCATATCCATGCCAGCATCTATTGTTTTTGGTTTTTTAATGATGGCCATTCTGACTGGTGTAAGGTAATATCTAGCTGTTGTTTTGATTTGCATTTACCCGATGATAAGTGAGGATGATAATTTTTTCATGTTTGTTGGCCATTTGTATACCTTCTTTTGAGAGATTTCTGTTCGTGTCATTTGTCCACTTTCAATGGATTATTTGCCTTTTTTTCTTGCTGATTTGTTGGAGATTTTATAGATTCTGGGAAGTTAGTCCTTTTTCAGCAAGTATCTTCTCTCGTTCTGTAGGTTGCCTATTTGCCTTGTTGATTCTTTCTTTTGCCATGCAGGAGCATTTTAGTTTAATTAAGTCCCATTTGTTTATTTCGGTTTTTGTTGCATTTGCTTTGGGGATTTTAACCATAAAGTCTTTGCCTAGGCCGATATCCAGAAAGGTTTTTCCTAGGTTTTCTTCTAGAAATTTTTATGGTTTCAAGTCTAACATTAAAGTCTTTAATCCATCTTGACTTAATTTTTGTATATCAGGAGAGATATGGATCAAGTATCACTTGTCTGCATGTAGCTATTCAGTGTTCCCAGCACCACTTGTTGAATAGGGTGTCCTTTCCCCAGTGTATGTTTTTGTCTGTTTTGTGGAAGATCAGTTGGTTATAGGTATTTGGGTTTATTTCTGGATTCTCTATTCTGCTCCATTTGTCCATATATTTGCCCTTGTGCCAGTACCATGATGTTTTAGTTACTACTGCCTTGTAAGATAATTTGAAGG
Organism: Carlito syrichta; assembly: GCF_000164805.1. Lineage (NCBI taxonomy): Eukaryota > Metazoa > Chordata > Mammalia > Primates > Tarsiidae > Carlito > Carlito syrichta. Next base: position 44,718 of record NW_007248113.1, read on the forward strand.
CAAGTAATGTGATACCTCCAGCTTTGTTCTTTTTGCTTAGGATTGTTTTGGCTATCCTGGCTCTTTTTTGGTTCTATATGAATTTTAGGATTGTTTATCTAATTCTGTGAAAAATGACATCAGTAGTTTGATAGGGATTGCATTGAATCTATAGATTACTTTGGGTAATATGGTCATTTTAACAATATTGATTCTTCCAATCCATCCCAGCAATGGGATGTTTCTATAATATTTTTATCAGTTTTGTAGCTCTCCTTGTAGCGATCTTTCACCTCCTTGGTTAAATATATTCCGAGGTATTTTAGCTTTTTGGTTGCTATTATAAATAAAATTGAGTTTTTTATTTGATTTCAGCAATGCTACTGATTTGTGTGTGCTGATTTTGTATCCAGAAAGTTTACCAAATTCATTTATCAAGTCCAGGCGTCTTTTGGAGGAGTTTTTAGCATTCTCTAAATATAAGATCATATAACCTTCATAGAGATAGTTTGATTTCTTCTTTTCCAATTTGTATACTCTTTCTCTCCTGATTGCTCTGAGACTTCCAGTACTATGTTGAATAGGAGTGGTGAAAATAGGCATCCTTGCCTTGTTCCAGTTCTGAAAGGGAACACATTCAAATTTTCTCCATTCAGGAAGACATTCACTATGCATTTATCATATATGGCTTTTATTATTTTGAGAAATGTTCCCTCTATGCCTATTTTGCTGAAGGTTTTTATCATGAAGGGATACTGGATTTTTTTTTTTTCTGCATCTATTAAAATGATGTGATTTTTATTTTTAATTCTGTTTATGTAGTGGATCATGTTTATTGACTTACATATGTTGAACCAGCCTTGCATTCCTGGAATAAAACCCACTTGGTTATGGTGTATTTTTTTTTTTTTTATGTGCTGTTGAATTCAGTTTGCTAATATTTTGTTAAGGATTTTTGTGTCCATGTTCATAAGTGATATTGGTCTGTAGTTTTCTTTCTTTTTTTTCCTGACTTTGGTATCAGAGAAATACCAGTCTTGTAGAATGAGTTAGGGAGGATTCCTGTCTCTTCAATCTTGTGGAATAGCTTCAGTAAAATTGAAACCAGTTCTTCTTTGAAGGTCAGGTGGAATTCAGCAATTAGTCCATCAGGTCTTGAACTTTTTTGTTGTTGTTGGGAGACATCTACTTGCTGTTTCAATCTCTACTTGCTATTGGTCAGTTCAAGGTTTCCATTTCTTTTTGCTTCAAGGTTGGGGGTTTGTATATTTCCAAGAATTTTTCCATTTCCTCCAGATTGTCTAGTTTGTTTCCATAGAGGTGTCCATAATAGTCTCAGCTGATCTTTTAAATTTCCATCATATCAGTTGTGATGTCTCTATTTTCATTTCTAATTGAGCTCATTTGAATCTTCTCTCTTTGTTTCTTAACTAGCTAATGGTCTATCAATTTTGTTTATCTTTTCAAAGAGCCAAATTTTTGTTTCATTGACCCTTTGTATTGTATTTATTTCGATTTCATTTAGTTCTGCTCTGATCTTTATTATTTCTTTTCCCCTGCTAGCTTTGGGTTTGGTTTGTTTGTGCTTTTCCATTTCCTTGAGATGTGATGTTAGGTTGTTGATATGCAATCTTTCAATCTTATTAATGTAATCCTTAAGTGTTATAAATTTTCCTCTGAGCACAGCTTTGGCTGTGTCCCAGAGGTTTTTGATAACTTGTTTTATTGTTGTCATTCATTTTGAGGAATTTTTAAAATTTTCATCTTGATTTCATGGTTGACCCAAGGGCCATTCAGGATCAGATTGCTTAACTTCCATGTTTTTGTTTGGATTCACAAGTTCTTCTTGGAGTTAATTTCTAGTTTTATTCCACGGTGGTCTGAGTAGGTGTTAGATATAATTTTGATTTTTTTCAAATTTATTGAGACTCGATTTGTGGCCTATCAAATGAATCTGTCTTGGAGAATGTTCCATGTGCTGACTAGAAAAATGTATATTCTATAGTTTTGGGATGGAATGTTCTGTAGATGTTTGTTCGTTCCATTTGCTCTAAAGTCTGATTTAACTCCATTGTTTCTTTATTGATACTCTGCCTCGATCATCTATCTATTGCTGTCATTGGAGTGTTGAAGTCTCCCAATATTATTTTAATGCCATCTCTTTTATCAGTCTAGCAGAATTTGTTTTATAAATCTGAGAGTTATTATCATTTCTATGTGGCAATTCAGGACACCTCCACTGTTCTTTCATGTCATGGACAGGAGAGCTCCCAGGCCTTGATAGAGCATGGTATTCCAGGCCAGGAAGGCCAACCCAAACTGTCACGGTATTGTCACAAGACAGAAATGTTGTGTGCATTTTGTCTGAGAATAGAGACTTACCTCTTCTTATTTCTCTCTAACATTAGCCTCAGCTCCAGGAATATGTTCCTCCAATGAGTGGGAACCCTTGGCCAAGTACACATGTCAGCACCCTGGGACTGCTCAGAGTTCCCCATATCGAGGATGCCATGGAGTATGAAACTGGCCAATGAGTCAAAGAGAAACTCTCTCTGTCACTGAGGCCTATTTCAGGACTTGCCACAGGAATTTAGTGGATACAGCGAGACCAAGAAATACATTTTTTTTCTTGGTGAGGGAGCAAGTCAATAAGAGTCATCCCTACTTGGGATATTCAGTATGAGATGTGCTAGGATAGTTAACAGCTAAACAGATAAAGATAAGGGGCTGTGCCCTACTATTCATTGAGTGCACCACTAATGAAACTGCCCAGAAATAGCCTGGATCCCTAAAAACCTGTGCTCTAACACCACTACCCTCACTGCAAATGAGCGCTGGGGAAGACAAGACCCTAAAAAAATAACAAGAGCCCATCCAGCCCCCTGGGACACCTTGTGGGCATGTGGCACCCACTGATGACCCTACTTGTCATACAATTGGACTGGCTGTTGTACATGGGGATGGCCATACATTCCCAGGAAGGTCTTAGATACTCTCACCAGTCAACCCTCAAATTGGGACATGTTCACAGCCTGGCTTCATGTAAAACTGACTCCTTGGTGGTTTGACCTCGTGTCTATCTTCATGCCACAAGTAAGAAACATATTCATATCAAAAGCTATAGAAGCCCTTGCTAACCACACTGCAACTGCCCTTGATTATTTGAAATACTCTATCCACCTCCTCGGTGATGAAGTTACACAAAAATGCATGGTGGTATTACAAAACAAAATGACGTTAGATTAACTTACTGCTGCACAGGGGAGCACCCATGCCATAATTAAAATTGAATGCTGTGTATACATTCCTGGCAATGGTCGTAACATGTTCATGGCCCTTAATGCCCAGAATACTGAAATCATTGGGTTTTGTTTTTCCCCAAATGGCTGAAGACCTCCTTTCCAAGTGGTTTGGGCCACTATGCTCTTTTTGGTAAAAAGTAGTCATAAGTATTGTAATCACTGTAGCAATTCTGCGGTTTGGATTCTATACTCTTTATGGCATAGGTAGGAGGATATGGATGCAATGTTTAACTTGTGTGTCTACCTCAAGGAACTTGTGGACGATCAAAGTTATGAGAAAATTGTAAGGATAGAAAAAGGACAGTGTAGGGGTGGAGTGTAAGGTAATTGCTTGGACATTACCACTTTACCTCATATCTGGCCAAAGCTGGTCTCTGTAGGATATGCACATTCCCTTTAACAAGTCACAACATCAACAAGTGATGGGTTGCAGTTAATTAACCAAGCAACCTAAAGATAATGGAGTCATCACTCGTAATCAATGTGTTCCTAAACGCCATATAAGAATTTGAATAATTGTGTGATAATAAAACTGTCCCTGTGCTGTCCTGAGGCGCAGATTCTTCCATCACCGACCTACCACCTGCTGAACTTTCAGGCTGACTTCTGTGGAGTAAGTAAACATGACACATAAGCCATGTCAGATTGGAGATACCACATTGCACTGCACTTTTCCTGCACTTACTAAAGTACTATGAGAACCAGTTAACTAATGCAATGGAAAGAACAGACCTAACTTTACTTTGATAAGCATTCTAATCCCAGTACTCCCATTTAATATTGGGCAAGTTACTGAAGTCCTGTGTTTTGTCTGTAAATATAGACGATAATGCATAATTCAGAGGATGATTGTACAGATAGTGTTAAATAATATCAGTGAAAGTATGTCACAAAGTGTGCAACCAAAGCTGGACACCAAATGAGTTGATTCCAATAGAGTTACAAAAGAAAGGGAAGAACCAGCTGGGCTCGATGGCTCAGCCTATAATCCCGCACCTTTGGGAGGCTGAGGTGAGTGGATTGCCTGAGCCCGCGGGCTCGAGACCTGCCTGGGCAACTTGGCGAGACCTCATCTCTACAATACATCAAAATGAGCCGGGAGTGGTAGCGCGTGCCTGTAGTTCCAGCGACTTGGAAGGCTGAGGCGGAAGGATTGCCAGAGCCCAGCAGGTCAAGGCTGCGGTGGCCGGGAGTGGCCACTGCACTCCAGTCTGGGTGACAGAGTGAGACTCCAACTCCAAAAAAAAAAAAAAGAAAGGGAAGAACCTTTCTTATCCAAATGATTCAAGGATGATTAATTCTGTTCAATATGATGCCAGCTGGAATTCCATAGTGGCTACAACAACACTAAAGCTACAATGGCAATATCAGAAAAAAGAAACAGAATTTGAAGCCAGTTTTTCTGGACCAAACATTCTATTTCAATACAAACCATCCTTCTGGCTCTCTAGAAACACTGGTCCTAATGCTTAAAAGACTAGTACTCACCAAAATGCTGCCTTGCAGATTCTGTTCATTATATTGAGGTCAGAAGTGCTACCAGATGCTATCTACCTGCTTTCAACTTCGCCATAATTATTTTCTGGTTTGTAAAGCACAGTCACATCCAGCAGCTTGTTTAATTCTCACAGCACACCTGCATGTAGTTCATAGCAACTGTCTGCAGGAAATATTATTCTCATGTTGCGGGAGAGGAAAAAAATTTATAAAAGTTAACTGAATCAAGCATTATGATAATAATTATAATTGTAGCTAACATTAGGTATTTTAATGTTAATTGTTATATTTATTATATCATGTATTAATGTCAATATATTGATAGCCATTACATGTATTTTTAATATTCACTATTATTAATAATATATATTATCAATCTCAATGAGTGATGCTTTACTATATAGCATTCACTCTACTGAATGACTTAGATACACTCTCTCGGTGTTTTGCTTTTTGTTTTTTTAAACTATACAATAAGTACTATTATCCATATTTAAAAGAGAGAAAACAAGCTTAGAGAGGTTAACTTACCTCAAATCATTCAGTTCATAAGTAGTAAAAACAGCGACTTCAACCCACATCTGCTTAATTTCAAACACGCTAAGCTATATTACCTCTCTTAATACACTTCCAAGTGATGCCCAGATACAGTGACCAAGGAAACCTTTCACTACAGTGACTTTCATGGAAAAAGGTGCTTTGGGAAAAAATGCATGTAATTAAATAAATCACATAAATTGCCTCTACATTTAATTAAAGATCTAAACCTAAAAACTTTTGTGCCATTTTCTATTATTTCTGCCCTTGGGTTGATATGCTCAACATTGAAGGAAGCCATGTTGCCTTTGCCAGGTAAACTATTGTTCCAGCCAGGGCCTGACTAGCAAGGCTTTGGCCATGGGTCAGACTGTGAGGGTAACACAGCAATACCAGAGGTGGTAGAAAGTAAGATTTAAATGAATATTCGCTAAGTACAATTTAATTTTGCCTCTTTCTAAATTTGACTATATAGAGCATCATACCATCTCAGGATTTTATTTAAACGCCTCCCTAATCTTCCATCTATAGTCGCAAAGAGAAATGCTGGGTTATGTTTCTAACCTGCTTCATTTATAGAATCCTCTGCAGTCCTTTTCTGTTTAAATTTCTCCCTCCACAGCTTCTTTCCATCTATGACTCTGAGGGAGAGCTGAGGACAAGAGGTGACCAACTACAGGGACAAAGCATTCCAGTAGCACTGTGCTTCACCACAGCTGACCACTCAATACAAATTCTTTAACAGATGGAGGAACTGCTATCACAGTCGCTAGATTGTGTTTACTGGCTGGTGGAATGCAGTTTTCTTTAGCAATTTGATATTGTCTCTAGAAATATAAAGCGCTTTCAATTTGCCTAAAACATAAGCACTCTTGCAAACACAGCTCCCTAGAATTAACTCTCGAATGGTGTACTTTCACCACTACAGCTAAATAGTAAACCAAGATCCTTAGGGATTTAGGGTGATATGATGTTATGAGATATTTATTCTTTTGGCACAGGTAACAGCTAAAATAATTAAATAAAATGTAATAACAGGCTACTAATAAAAGGAAAAAAGAGAGAAAGAATAAATCCACAAAAATGGCTCTGAAACCCTACACTTTTTTGTTATGTGCTTACTCACACTACTTCTCTCCTGACCTCCTGTCTCTTGAACCTTACATTTCCTTTTGCGTATTCTAAATTTTATCTTCTCTTCTAGGACCTATTCAGTTCTCACCTCTTCAGGGAGGTCTTCTCATCCGCATCTGCTGGATCATTTAAATCTTTTCTTAACCTGAGAGCCTACAATCGAAAATGTGTGCTTATCATCACACAGTTCAGCGCTTAAATATCCTCTAGAATATGACCATCTTGACATTAGGTCTAATTGTCATTTTTCATAAAAGCAGTATAAATAATCGAATAATACCAGCAGTTACTACTTATGGAAAATTTACCAAACACATGTAACATGTCATTTTGTCATCACAACAATCTTTGAGGTAAATGCTACAAAAACTTATTAAACATATGAGGATACTAATTTACAAATAGAAGATCATTTTGATCAAAGAAGGCAGTGCTGGAATTTGAATCCACTCCCTAATCCTGCTGCATCTTTTCCCTCTGGAGCACATAGGCCAGTGTGTGACACAAAAGATGTTTCATGATGAGGATATTCAGTTTCTTTATTAGAGCCAGGCAATTTCTGCAAGGAAAGTGTAACATTTCACAAATGCCAGAGTATTAGTGAGGTTGAATTCATAAGAATAAGAGGCAATTATTCTAGTTCTCCCTTACTTATGTTTTGCTGTTATTGTTTTGTTGTTGTTGTTGTTGTTGTTGTTGAGTCGGAGTCTCACTCTGTTGCCCAGGCTGGAGTACAGTGGCATGCACGCTCACGGCCACCCCAGCATCAACTTGTTGGTCTCTGGCAATCCTGCTGCCTCAGTCTTCCTAGTAGCCGGAACTACAGACTCACGCCACCATGCCTGGGTAATTTTTTGACTTATTGGAGAGACAAGGTCTTGCCGAGTTGTCCGGGCTGGTCTCAAACCCGCAGGCTCAGGCAATCCACTCGCCTCCGTCTCCGAAAGTGCTGAGATTACAGATTCTTCCTTATTTTTTTTTTTTTTTTTTTTTTTGAGTTGGAGTTTCACTCTGTCACCCAGACTGGAGTGCAGTGGCCGCTCCCGGCCACCGCAGCCTCGACCTGCTGGGCTCCGGCGATCCTTCCACCTCAGCCTTCTGAGTAGCCGGAATTACAGGCACGCGCTACCATGCCCGGCTGATTTTTTTTTATTTATTGTAGAGATGAGGTCTCCCTGCCCAGGCGGGTCTCGAACCCGCGGGCTCCGGCAATCCACTCACCTCAGCCTCCCAAAGGCGCGGGATTACAGGCTGAGCCACCGAGCCTGGCTTATTCTTCCTTATTTTGAAAAAAATGTCAAAAGCCCAAATTATCCCAAAGGTTACTGGCAGATACACACTTGCCATCATATATGAAGGGTGCCAAAAAAAAAAAAAATGCATACACATTTTTTTTTTAATAAGGGAAATTTTCTTGAATGATCTCATGGAAAGTTACACATTTTAAGAAAGGAAAAAACTACATTAAAATTAAAAGATGAATACAAGTCATGTTTGACTTCTGCAATTACAAGAGGTGCAGAAGGTGTTTACCATTAGCATCCAGACACTTCTGATTATGAAGAACTGAAAGAAATGCTTAGATATCATCTCTTAAAATGTATATACATTGTTTTTTTTTGGCACCCCTGGTATATCCAAACTTGGTCATTGGCATGGAAGAAAGCAACTGTCCTTTTCATGAAGGTATGTTCTTCAGGGTTCAATGAATGAATCATATTCGAATGTTTTTTGTGAAATAAAATATATAAAATAAAATAATCGCATGGGCTATCTGGCAGTGAAATACTAAAACCACAAAGATGATAGCGTAATAAGGAAACTTCAATCAGACTGGAAATTCATTTTTAGAACATCAGAAGATTTTGACCTCTGGAAAGTAGCGGGTTGAGGAAAAGTTAATAATATCCTACAAAGCATAGTTAGAAGAAGAGCTTAAACAAAATTATAAAAAGGACTATGCTAAAAGGACAAGATAGAGAGCTAGAGACAAAACGCAAAATGAAACCCCAAAGAGAGCAGTCAACAGAAACAGAAGGTAAAGTGACAAGGCTGTAACATACCCCTGAAATGGATGTTGAGAATGACTAGGGTGCTGGCCAGGAAAGCAGTTGCTGGCTCTCTCTCCCCTCTCCCACCTTCTCCTAACATTCCTGGGTAGCCCTTTCTAGAAACGAAATGCCAAGCAGCAGGAGAGGCAGCCCAGCCAGTTCTGTGACAAGGATAAATTGCCTTTTCTCCACGGGGTGCCTGGTGCTGAATGGAATGTTGGCTGTAAATCTCCCAAGCCCCCTCTCCCTTCTTCTCTCTCAAGGCTTCTCCCAACCCGCTAGTTCAGCATTCCCCATCCCTCTTCTCCAGTTTGGCTCCTGCCCTTTATTTTCCACCCTTTTCCTCCCTCTCTTCCTTTTTCCCTTCCCTGCTCTGTCCTGGGGAATGATGGGGTGGTGAAGAGATTCAGCACCTCAGCACTAATCTATTAAAATTAATTCACACTTAGTGTAAGTATAGTTTTGGGTTAATGTTCTTTGATGCATACTAGGAAGTAATTTCTTCTGACATTTTAAAACCTGTTTCTTCTCATTCCTCCTTTTTTGAAGGACTTAGTAAGTGGTATTTATTTGATCTTTTCTTACTGTTTTCAGATCACATGTATTTCTTTTCTGTAGTCACCCTTATGCCCAGGACCATAGATATACAAAGCTTTTACTGACAATCTTTAAAAATTAGAATGAGTTCATGTCATCAATCCTACTTAAAAAGGGCTATCTTGAAGATAACTTCTGAAGATAAATTTTGACTCCAGTTTTAGAGGAATCTAACCTTGATGGACAGTGGAAGAAATCATGACATGTGAAATTCTTTGAATAATTTATTTTTAAAAATTGTTTTAATGTTCTACATACAACAATACCAAAAAGAAAAACTGCACCATTTGTAGAAAGTCAAAAAAATTAGGATGAAGATCTATATTTATAGGCAAAAAGATGATTAAATTAAGTGAAATTTATTTTAAATGATACTGCTTAAAGCATTTTATTTCAAAGAATATAAGTGCATAGGAAAATTAGAAGATCTATTTTTAAATGTCTAAAGTTTCTGGTTGGTGGGTTTGGCTGGGATTTTTTTTTCATCTTCCTAATCTTCTTTAAAAATAATTTTTAAAAATATACATGCATAGCTTAATTGATCAAAAACAAACACAAAAGAATAAAAGGAAAAGTGAGAATTCAATGGACAAGAGGGAAGCAGAGAGGAGAAATGTAGACAAACGTAGACATCTGTCTCACAAGAAGAAAATGAGTTGGGGACACAATTTGGGCAAAAACAGGAGATGTTGTCATTCATTGTCTGCTGTGGGGAGAAGCAAATTGCTATTCATTTTTAGGAAAGCTTTTTAGTCATAACAGCAGCTCCAGCCATACAAACTGCTTCCTGCATTCCTATTAATTGGTTCTATGTAACTCACATGATCCAAAAAGGAGGGAGGAAAAAGTCTGGGCTACAACCAGAGCAGAGTTGAAATCACTCTTCACCAGGAGCAGGGAGCCCGGGTTACTGTCTTAGTGAGAAATGAATTCACTCCAATTTCAGGTTCCAAATAAGAACCTCCAATTTGGATGTTGGCCCCCGTGCAAGTGATAATAACCCCATCAGATTCCCAAGAGGAAACAGCCATAGAAATAAAAGGAAAACACCACAACCATGTTTAAAGCTGAAGAACACAAAAACACTGGGCCCAGCTCTACAAAATGGAACAATAGGCCTAGTAAAACCTAAACTCCCAGAGCGCCAGACCGTGAAATGGAGAGACAATGCAAGCTGAAGTGGGACTGAAGATTCAGAGACAGCTATTAATTCAAACAAGATCAAAACAGAAATCAATCTATTCATGTGACTTCCAAAAGATCATTAAAAACTAATTATTTTCTGTCTACCTCAATCGCTTTGTGGCTCTAACTGGCACATTGTTCTTCCTCACTTTCTGTCTAGATGATTGGGGGATACAACAGCATATTCCAATTCAGATCACAACGAGTCAAGTGGCCCCAACCCAGAGCCCAGACACTAACTCCAAGTATCTCTAAGCATGATAACAGGTTCTCCACTTATCAACACAAAGCTTATGTATGCAGCCAAGCTGAGACCTAATTACACAAAGCAATGCCATGTGTGATTCCAGCTTCAAAAAATAAAGAATTATGAAAAAATGCTGAAATTTCTCAGACTTTTAGATATAATTTAATTTAGCGGGGGAAGGCAAGCCCTTCTTTTCTAGGGCTATGGTGAATGATTCGGCATGTTTGTTTCTTTGGTAAATTAGGTCTATTGTTCAGAAAGAGTCTAGATGACAATAGTAGAGACAATTCTTAATTATTTTCCAAATCTGATGCTATTATCAAAAACAGAAAAGGAAAGGAAAAGAAAATCTGTCACTCAAGCAAATTTATTGTCAAATGGCATTTCAACTCAAGTATTATCTTTAAAAATTAACTCTAATAATATTTACTACCTCTATTTGTCCTTTGTAAACATTCTCATTATTTCTTCAGCTTAAAATATTCCATTTATTTTTATTCAAAATAAAACCCTCACTTTTCTTTGCATAATTATATGTATGTATTTTCTAGTAGAAGATCCAAGCTGCTCTTAGTTTTTTCTTAGGAAATTAAAAGCCAAAAGAACAAATGTCAGTAGTAAGAAAACAATCCTTTTCAGAATCCTTTTTGCACATGGACTTAGAAAATGACCGAGGATAAATGCAGTAAAGTGTGACAAGAAAATATGTGATGAAATATTAAGAACACTTCTTTCCTGAATATCTGTTTATTATGATTTTGAGATAAAATACAATGTATCTAATTAGTGCCTAAATTAATATCTTCTTTTAAAGGAAATTGCTTATACTTCTTTAGTACTCTAAAATTGTCAAAGTGTATTGCATCTTATTTTCTCATTTGTTAGCCACAAGATTACTCTAAGAAAAATCTTTTATTTGGGAAGATACTTCTTCCCATTCTATAATTAAGAAAACTGAAATTCAGAACATTTATGCTAACTACCGAGGTCATATAATTTGTGAGAAATGGAAACTGGAGCAGGATGGAGGTCTCATTGCTCCCAGCCACTGTTAATATAGCTATTGATTTTTTTTAAAAAAAGGAATTAATAGATATTAAAGGTCTTTTATATGCCAGACACCTTACTCGTACTTTGCAAAAGACATTTCATCTTCACAACAGCCCTGTAAGATGGATATTTGTATTCATATTGACATATATACTGAAACTCAGATGTAGTGGATGCCTTCATCAAATTTATCCAGCTAAAATATGGCAGAGCTAGGGTGCTCTGACTATAAAGTCCATGTTCCTTCTATTATTTTTTGATGCCATTTCTACCTACAAATTGAAAGTTACAACCTTTTGTTTCCTAAAATTCAAATTCAGTCATTTAGAAAACTCTACTCGCTTAAAATTAAATTGGCCAGCTGTGGTAGCTCACATCTGTAATCCTAGCATTTTGGGAGGCTGATACAGAAGGATCACTTGAAGTTAGGAGTTGAAGGCCAGCCTGGGCAACATAGTGAGACCCATTGCCACACAAAAATAAAATTAAAATAAAGTAGATAGTACAGATGTTCAGAAATATAACAATGCAAATACAATCAAACCCAAATATCATCAAAGCAATCACAATATATATGGTATTTATGCCCCCCCTTGTAGGAAATTCCCTCAAGAATACAGCATGGTTGGGTTAAGAAGTCTGTGCTTTGCTCCATAAAGCAAGACAAGCTCCTCCTCCTTCTTTCTAATATATTATTTCTTGTCACTATATATCACCCACCCTCTCCAGGGATGAATAATTAGATAAGATATAGAAAATCTCATCACAAAAATGTCAGGGACACCAATTAATAAAAACGTATATTTACTGCTATATTAGATAGTTTAACTTTGTTGAGGAGAATAATGCAAGAATGTATAAAAAAGAACACAAACCTCTTACCACTTGATCTGCGTCCTGGATCCGAAATATTAAGGCAATAAGACAAAAGGTCTTATGAAAAGGAATTGGAAGCACTTTCTCCAGTAGAGAAGGAAGTACTTAAAAACTGACAGGAAGATGTGAAGGACAGTTGAGGCAGAGTCTTGGAATAATAAAGACTTCAGACTACACTATGAGAAAGAAAAATTTATTTAATTAACTGGACTTGATTCCACTCATGTTTGGTATAAAAGACATTTATCTCGTTCAGAAGGTCCAAGTCAAAGGCCAGAACTGAGCAAGCGTTGCTAAAGAGAGGTTGTGGAGCTGATACTGAATGTATACCATACATAATCTCCTTTTCTAAAATATTGATTTAAGTTGATTGTGTGTCCCAGAGTCAACAAGGCATCTAATCTAGTTCAGGATCTTGAGGTCATCCCCTGTGCTTCTCACATCACTTTCACCGGTTCTCTAAGCTTGGCGGGATTAGAGTAGAGACATTTCTCTCCCTGCCAATTTTAGTTTTTTCAACAGCAGAACCACCTATAGATGTATGCCTGGACACTATCTTCAGAACTGCTGCTTTCATAAAATTTCAGGAAGACAGCAAAATCATTCTCACTGATTTAGCAAGTATGTGAAAATACAGATATTTCTGACTGTTTAACTTACTTGCATGATTACGTTGATTAAAACTATAATTAACTGAGTACAATCACTTTTTGTTTTGCTCTCAGTGAAGCTGACAGGTCTACTCGTTTGATAACTCAAATTAGACAAAATTGTCAACTTATGTTTTATCCTGCTAATTAATTAGAATTAATTATACAATAGTCCGTAGTCCCAGATTCAAGTTTAATTACTTATGCAAGAAGGAAAACTCTCTTATTTAAATACACAGATTATGCTAAAGACATTTTTTCTAGAACTAAGGGTCTATATTAATAAAAACCCAGCCCTATAATTTACCACACAAACTTTGTCTTGAGATTAGTATTTATTAACTCAAATAGCATCATGAGATAGAAAGGTATTAATTTTTATTTTATTGGTGAGGAAGCACACAGAGCAAGAAAATTACAGGCATTTTGGAATGCAATGGTTCTCAAATTTTGGAGTTAGAGGTGGCATTATTAAAATGCATTACTACTTGGTCTCTAAAAAAACAAAAACTTTTTACAGTTACTTGATTGCAAAATAACTAATGTCATTGGGGACATCACAAAAACTAGATCATATGGGTCCGAATATTTTATAGGTTGTTTTGTTGGCACAAAGCTAAAATCAACTTAGCAAAACAAAGCAATTCCTCTACTCCTAGTCTGGGATATCAGAAAGAAATAATACATCTCCCATTTTAAGGGATCAAATACATATTACCTAGATGAACACACACCTAGATGAAATAGTCAATTTTCCAGGGAAAAATCATAAAAATTGGCACAAAAAAGAGTTTAGAAAACATCAGCAAACATTGAAGAAATTAAACAAATAATCAAAAGATTATACTTCAAATGGCATCCAGCTCAATTTTTTACTTTTGAATTTTATCACACCCTTAAGAAAGTGAAAAATTTTCATATTATATAAACTTCCAAAGCAAAGGAAAAGATGAGGACTCATCTGACCCATTTTACCAAACAAATATAGCACAAATACCAAAACAAGAGAGAGCACAATAAAATAAATTATGTGCTAATATACTTTATAAATGAAAATACATGTACCTTAAATTAAATATTAGCAAATAAGACATGGAAATGTATTTTTAAAAATTATACCTGAGGACCAAATTGTGCTTATCCCAGTAATGCAAGGATGGTTCAATAGTTTTAAAAAAAAAAAAATCTACCAATTGTCTGTACTAAAAGACAAAATGCAAAAACTAAATAACATTGGTATTGAATAACACTTAACATTTTGTTTTTAATATTAGGAAACCAGAAATATACAGAAGGAAACTCACTTAACGTAATAAATGTCACTAGTGGAAATATATAATGTGTCACACCAAATGGATGAAATATTAGAAGTAACATATTAAAGAATATCCTCATTAAAGTAAGATACTATCACTGTCTACCTAGTACTTATTCACTATCTTGTCTATCTAAGAAAAGAAAAAAATAAAATATAAGAATCAGAAAGGAAGAGATCAAATTCTCATTACTTGCAAATGATATGATTATTGTCTAACCCCCCAAAAAATCTAAGAAAATCAACTTATTTATTGTTAAAGTTTATTAGAAAGTTTATCAAGGTAGAAATATGGAAATTGGAGTTAGCAAGTACATTAAAATACAATTCACAACATTTTTATTTCTACACATTTCTGAAACAGATCAAGTATAAACTCAAAAATTCACAAGTTCAATAAAACAAGTTTGTGGTTTCAAAAAATAATAACAAATAATAAAATAAAATAAAATTTACATTTTAAAACATACACATAAAAAAAACTGCACTTTGTTACATTTGTTTTTGAGGCCTTGGCCATGAATTCTTTGCCTACTCCAATTTCCAGTAGGGTGTTCCCTAAGTATTCTTCTAAGATTCTTGTAGTGATCCATTTTGAGTTAATTTTGTATATGGTGGTAGCTGGGGGTCCAGTTTCATTCTTCTGCATATGGTTAGACATTTTCCCAACACCATTTGCTAAATATGGTTTCCTTTCTGCAATGTTTGTTTTTGGTGGCTTTATCAAAGATGAGTTGGTTGAAGGCCATTAGTTTTCTGTCTCTATTCCCTGTCCTTTTCCATTAGTCTATGTGTCTATTCCTGTACCAGACCACGCTGTCTTGGTTACTGTGCATTGTAATAAAGTTTAAAGTCTGAAAGTATGATATATACAGCTTTGTTCCTTTTACTAAGGATTGATTTAGCTATTTGGGTTCTTTCTTTCTTTTTTTCTTCCATTTGAATTTCTGTATTATCTTTTCTACTTCTGAAAAAATGATGTTGGCAATTTGCTTTTTTTGTTTGACTTTTGGTTGTTTTTTTTGTTTGTTTGTTTTTTGAGTTGGAGTCTCACTCCGTCACCCAGACTGGAGTGCAATGGCCGCTCCTGGCCACCGCAGCCTCAACCTGCTGGGCTCCAGTGATCCTTCCGCCTCAGCCTTCAAGTAGCTGGAACTACAGGCATGCGCTACCACACCCGGCTAATTTTTTATTTATTGTACAGATGAGGTCTCACCAAGTTGCCCAAGTGGGTCTCGAACCCATGGGCTCGGGCAATCCACTCACCTCAGCCTCCCAAGGTGCAGGATTACAGGCTGAGCCACCAAGCCTGGCGATGTTGGCAATTTGATAGGGATTGCATTGAATCTGTAGATTGCCTTGAGTAGAACAAACATCTGGACAATATTGATTTCTTCAATCCCTGAGCATGGGATGATTTTCCATTTGTTTGTGTCATCCTTGATTTCTTTGAGCAGCGTTTTATAGTCTCATTGTAAAGGCCTTCCATCTCTTTAGTTAGGTAGATACTGAGGTATTCTATTTTATTTTGTTTTTGTAGCTATTGTGAAAGGGATTGTGTATCTTATTTGGATCTCAGTCAGCTTGTTGTTGGTGTAGAGAAATGCAGCTGGTTTTTGCACATTGATTTTGTATCCAGAGACTTTACTGAAGTCATTTATCAGTGTAAGGAGATTTTTGACAAATTTTCTAGAGTTTTCTAGGTAGAGAATCGTATCCTTCTTCAAAGAGGGATAACTTAACATCCTCTTTTACTATTTGAATACCCAATTTCTTCCTCCTGCCTGATTGCTCTGGCTAGAACTTCTAGCACTATGTAGATTAGGAGGGGTGAGAATGGGCATCCTTGTCTTGTTCTGATTCTTGGGGTGAATGCTTCTAGCTTCTACCCATTAAGTATAATGTTGGCTGCAGATTTCTCATAGTTGGCTCTCATTGTTTTGAGAAAGAGTCTTCAATGCATACATGTTCAAGGATTTTTATCAAGAAAGGATGTTGGATTTTATTGAATGACTTTTTTCTGAGTCTAATGAGATAACTATGTGGCTCTAGGTTTTACACCAGCTTATGTGATGGATTACATTTATAGATGTACATATGTTGAACCAGCTTTGCATCTTGAAAATGAAGCCCACCTGGTTGTGATAGATGATCCTTAAATGTGTCACTGGATGCAACTTGCTAGAATCTTGTTGAGAATTTTTCCATCTGTGTTCATCAAGGAAATTTGCCTGTAGTTTTCTTTCCTTGTTGGGTCCTCGTCATTTCGGAGTATCAATATTATACTGGTTTCACAGAATGAGCTAGGTAGAATTCCTTCCTTTTCAATTGCCTGAAATACTTTCAACAGACATGTTGCCAGTTCTTCCTTGTATGTATTATAGAATTCAGCTGAGAAACCAGCTGACTCAGGGCTTTTTTTTTTTTTTTTTTTAATAACTGTAAGTCAGTTTCTTGCATTGTTGTTCATCTGTTTAGGGTTTCAATTTCTTTCTGTTTTAATCTTGAGAGGTTATGTGATGCCAGGAATTCCTCAATTTTCTCTAATTGCATACAGCTGTTCATGGTAATCTCTGATAATCTTTTTATTTTCTTCAGGGTCAATTGTGACATTGTCTTTTACTTTTCTAATTATGTTTAATTGAACTTTCTTTTTTTTTTTTTTTTGAGTTGGAGTCTCACTCTGTCACCCAGACTAGAGTGCAGTGGCCGCTCCCAGCCACTGCAGCCTCGATCTGCTAGGCCCCGGCGATCCTTCCTCCTCAGCCTTCTGAGGAGCCGGAATTACAGGCATGTGCTACCACGCCTGGCTAATTTTTTTATTTATTGGAGAGATGAGGTCTCGCTGCCCAGGCAGGTCTCGAACCCGCAGGCTCAGGCAATCCACTCACCTCAGCCTCCCAAAGGCACAGGATTACAGGCTGAGCCACCGAGCCTGGCTTAATTGAACTTTCATCCTCTCTGTCTCTCTCTCTCCCTCCCTCCCTCCCTCTCTCTCTGGTCAATCTGACCAGGGACCTGTCAATCATATTTGTCCTCTCAAAGAACCAGCTTTTTGTCTCATTGATTCTTTCTATGATTTTTTATTCCATTTTATTAAACTATGACTTTATTTTAGTAATTTGAATTTTTTTGCGAAGTCTAGGATTAAATTGCTCTTGACTTTCCAGCTCTCTTAGGTGTGATGTTAGACTGTTTACTTGAGATCCCTCTATTTTCTTGATATGTGTGTATAATATTATAAACTTCCCTCTCAGCACTATCTTCATGGTATCCCAGAAGTTTTGATATGTTGTGCCATTGTTTTCATTTTTTCTGGGAATATTTTTATCTCTGCCTTGATTTCTGTGTTAACCCAAAAGTCATTCAAAAGCATATTTTTTTATTTCCATACATTTGTGTATTCTGGGAGGTCCCTGTTGGTGATGATATTTATTTTTATTTCATTGTAGTCAGGGAAGATGACTGGTATTATTTCAACCTTTTGAAAAGTATTCATACTTGATGTCTGCCAATAATGAAGTCAATCATGGAGTATGTTTCATGTACTGATGAGAAGAATGTATGCTCTGGTTGTTTGGTGAAGTGTTCTGTAGATGTCTAGTATGTCCAGTTGGTTGGGTGCTGACTTAAGATTCTGAATTTTCTTGTTAGTTTTCTCCCTCAATGATCTGTCAAGGGCTGTTAGCAAGGTATTAAAGTTTCTGATTATAATTGTATGGCTCTCTATGGGTTATTGCATAGTTTTGGGATCCTCTCTTAGTTTTAGTAGCAAGTGTTTTATAAATCTGAGTGTTCCTATGTTGGGTGCATATATATGAGAGGGGACCCAAAAAAACCTGGAATTTATTTATTAAAAATTGTGCTCACTCCCCTACCTTGGGAAAGTGAATCTCCTCCTTATCTCTCTCTCTCTCTCTTCTAATTTGGTTTTTAAATAAGCTATATATTCTAATCTAAAAAAAAGTGTGTATTTATTCTTATATGTTTAAACTTCAGTCACCTTCAAAGTACTCTCCATCTGATGTAATACACCTATCAAGATGCTTTTCCCACAGTTCAAAACAATTTATTTTTATTCTCTTTATTGTAGAGATGAGGTCTTACCAAGTTTCTTGGGCTGGGCTTGAACACGCAAGCTCAGGCAATCCTCTCACCTTGGCCTCCCAAAGTGCTGGGATTCTAGGCGTGAGCCGCCATGCCCAGCCTAAAACAAATTTTGAGCTCATCAGTTTTGATGGTTTTTAGTCCTTCTGTTGTTTTTTTCTTTCACCTCTTCCACATTACAAAACATTTCCCTCTAAGGGCTTTTTTCATCCAGGAAAACAAGATAAGTTTCTCAGGGCAAGATCAACTGAACAGAGAGGGTGGATGGGGCATAGGGATCACTCCATTTGGGGTCAAAAACTGTTGAACACTAGCAGAGTGCAGGCAGATTCATCATTACAGTGGAAGAACCAGTTACCTGTTTGTCAAAACTCAGGACATTTCTTCCACAAATCGTGATGTGACCTTCTCAAAACTTCAGATAAAAACTTGTCTACCAAATGGCAACCAAAGTTTTCCCCTGGAAGTTCTGAAAAGGTTTCATCACAATTTGTGAATGTTTAACAGTTTTTGACCAAAAGTTGCATGACCCCATGCCCCACCCTCCCTATTCGCCCTATCTCATCCTGAGTGACATTTTGTTGTTTCCTCAGATGAAAAAAAGTCCTCAAAGGGAAATGTTTTGCTGATGTTGAAGAGGTGAAATGAAAAATGGCAGAAGCACTGAAAGGCATCAAAATTTATTAGTTCAAAAGCTGCTTTGAGCAGTGAAAAATTATTTCAGTAGGTGCTTTCCATCAACCAAAAAGTACTTTGAAAAGTTGACTAAAGTTTAAACGTGTTAGAATAAATACACAATTTTTATAAATAAATTTTGGGTTTTTTTTTTTTTTTAGTTTCCCTTTATACTTAAGATCAATATTTCTTGCTGGTCATTTGAGCCTTTTATCATTATGTAATGTATTTTAATGTCCTTTTTAACTTTTATTGGTTTGAAGTTGGTTTTGTCTGATATAGCTACTCCTGCCTTTTTTCCTTTCCATTTGCCTGGAAGATCATTTTCCAGCCCTTTACCTTGAGCCAGTGGGATTTCTTCGTAGTGAGATAGGTTTCCTGGAGCCAGCAGAAGATAGATTTCTTTATCCAATTTGCTGCTTTATGCCTTTTCAGTGGCACATTCAGTACATTCACAATTTTTAAAGATGTAGTGTGCAATTCAGGATTAGGTGCATAAGTGGTCATCACACAGGTCTTCAATTGTTGCTTACTTCACCTGGTTTGGGATAAGGTACCTTAATTGAGGCTATGTGGTCCCGCCTCCCCTGGAAGTGTTAATTACTGATGTGTGGGGTTTTATTTCTGTCATATTGCTATTAACAGGCTGCTTTGCTTTTTACGTTTTGTAGTTGATCTATTTGGTCTGTTATTTCTGTGCTTGCCTGTGCTTTTGCAGTGGGTGAAACCATTCTTTCATTTCTGTGCTTACAACTTTCTTAAGTATCTCCTGAAGATCTGGCCTGGAGATGGCATGTTTTCTTAGGGATTGGATAACTGGGAAGGATTTTAATTCTCCTTCATTGATTAAGTTTAGTTAGCTTGGTGGGGTAGGAAATTCTTGGCTGGAATAGCTTTTCTTTAAGAACATTAAAGATGGGGCTCCAATCCCTTCTGGCTTATAGGGTTTCTACAGTAAATTTAAGGGGTCTACCCCAGTAGGTGGTCTGATCCTTCTCACTAGCTAACTTTAAGACTTTTTTCTTTCATACTTACCTTGTGGAGATGGATTATTATGTTTCTTGGGGATGGTCTTTTCATAGTGGAGTGTTTTGATTCTCACTGGGATACTCTAAATCTCTTACATTTTCAATAGTCACCTCTCTAGCAAGATGGGGGAAATTTTCTTGGATGACCTCTCGGGAGGCTTGCTCCAGGGTTTCTCAGTTTTCCCTTCTGTCTCAAGGATGCCAATCGGTAATAGATTTGTTCTCTTTACATATTCCCAAACCTCTTTAGAATTTGTCCATTCTTCTTGATCCATTTTTCCTTGTTTTGTCAGATTGTGTTCGATCAATAGTTTGATCCTCAAGTTCTGAAATTCTTTTCTCTGTCTGGTCAATTCTACTCCCCAGGCTTATCATTGTGCAATGAAATTCTAGGAAATAATTCTTCATTTCCAATATTTTACATTGAACCCTTCTTATATCAGTCAGCTCAGCATTTAGACCATGCATTGCTTTCATTGCCTGGGTGATCTGTTCTTCTATCTTTTCACAGTTTTCCTTCACTGTTCTTGCCACCCAGTCTGAATTCCATGTCTGTCATCAGGAACATGTCGTTCTGGGTGGGTTTGATTTCTTGGGGTCTGAAAGGATTTTGTGGGTGAGGTCTCCTAAGACTTTGGGGACTGCTGGTGTTTTTTCACTGGTTCTTCTTCATCTGTAAGGACTGATTCTTTTTTTTATTTTTAAGTTGGAGAAGGTTGCTACTTTGGAGGGTGGCCTCTTGTGAAACTTATTTATTTATTATTTTATTTTTATCACATAGGGTGCTCCCCTGCTGTGCTATGCTCCTCCTTGCCCTGAAGGTGGTAGTCTGTGAGGACCCAACCACTGTGAGTCTAGCTGCTTTTCTGGGTCTAGCTGCCCTAGGAGGCTTCCTCCTTTTGGTTGGTGCTGGAGGGTGCCTGGAACATATCCCGTGATGTGAAAGATCAGGAGTTGAATTCTATGGGGAGTTGGTCATCAGCACCTATGGAGTACCCTCTGGAGAAGCTCTCTGAAACCTCAGTCTATAGAGATGCATAGTGGAGTGTTTTGTCCTCTTCTCAGGGCTACATTATTGTCTCCAATGTTGTAATGTGCTCTGGCAGTTGGCCTCTGTCCAGGAAGTGGCACTTGAAGGAAGCAGACAACTGTAATGGCGACTCTGGGCTTTTTACTTTTTATTCCTGGCCTCTCTTTCCCAACAGAAGTGCACAGATAACCTGAGCAATGGGTAAGGTCTTGGGAATTCCTAAAGAACCTGAGTCCCTTAAATTTTGAGATGGGTAGGGGAAAAACTGGTTAGAGATGGCTATGTCAGACTGGACCACTCTCCAGCTCCCCTTCACCTGCACACTTGGCTATCTCAGTAGGAAACAGAACACTTGGCCACTGTGGCCACCCTGCAAGGAAGGCTGAGCATTTTCTGTTATACAAAGGAATTTTCATGGCATAGAGGGGTCTCCAGGACAGCAGTTGCTCCCCTCCATTGCCTCCAGTTCTCCCTCTCTTGTCTGAGTCTGGCAGTACTCAGAACTCAAAGTGTTTTTCCACAGTAACATTCCTCCACAGCAACATGGGGTGGGAACTAATGGCCTGCACCCTGATCCCCTGCTGCAAGCACTCCGTGGGGATTGGGAAAGGAAATGGGCCGGTTGGCCACTGGGCCAGCATTGCAAAATTGCACAGAAAGAGAAGGGTTACTGCAAGCTCCCCCTGACCACCTCCCTAGCTGCCTGTAGCAGCAGAATCTGTCCTTGGAGTGAGTGAAGGTGGTACAGATCTTTCCTAGTCTAAGAGCTGGCTGCCAAGTGCTGCCTACCAGGAATGAGTTCTCAGGGATATGACCATAGGCATTCAGAGCTCAGATGGTTCCCAGTTCCACATGGGCCCTGGTAGCATGCTGCTGTGCTGTATCCAGACCATTTTCCAAGTGGAACTGGATTCTGGTGAGGCTGGGGTGGGAGGATGGGCCTTGCAGTTCATGTTAACTCAGGAAGCACTGAATTGTATTTTCCCTCATTTATTGTTTCCCACATATGCAGCACCACTCTAATTCCAACGGGAGTCAGGCAAGGATCAGGCTTCCCAACTCCAAAGCTGGCTGCCTGTTCTCTCTCTTCCCTGCTCTCTGCATGTCCCAGGAATGATCTGCAGCATGTGTGGTGCAGCCTCCATCTCTGCCTGTTCAATAAGCTGGTGGGGGTCGTTGACTATTGGGGCTCTCCTCTGTGGTCTACTCTGGAAGAGAGGTACCAGTTGGCTGCTTCTAGGTGGCCATCTTGGATCTCCCCTTCATATTGTTTCTTAAAGTTTGAATTACTACTATATTTAAGAATGACATCAGGAAAATAAAAGGGCACATCAAATGTAAGTCCATAAAATTAACCTTGCTGCTAAATATGCTTTATTGTTTGCACGGGTTAATATTGATGAGAACCAGTTATTAAAGTTTTTACAATTTCAATAAATGAGAAGTTTTATATATATACAAGTATTTAATTTTCCCTACAATTTCACCAGCATTACAATATGAAGAGAATAAACAGATCATTAATTTGGGTCAATGAAATTGTTTTGTTGTGAAAAAAACACTGACAGTTATTATTAAATATTATAACAACTACATGCTTAAGCATCTGGTAGCCAGGTTCCTTTGTATACTTTTTAGAGACCTCAAAAAGTTCAGAATAATGGACATCTGTTGCCAAATCAAATATTTGCCTTAAAAACAATAGTAGACTTTTCAATAACTTCATGTAAGTCTCTGATAATAAGCTGTTTATAGGCACTACTACACCTTATTGTCAGTGATAGCCTGAGTGTGTGCTCCAAATGACTAATATTCTCTAGATGCGATGTTGAAGGAAGGGAAAGCACCTTCATTCTAAAAAAAAAAAAAGAAGACAATAAGAACACAAAACTGGCCTATCAAACTCATTACACTCCATTAATATCACAAAACAAATTTGATTTTCTGTTGTAATCCCATTCTTTAAAGAAATCACATTTATTGTCTGGTGCTAGCACAGTTAGGAGCTTGGAGATTTTTAATTTATATCACCTGATATCAACTAATCATAACACACATTTTTAAATTTTTTAATTGATGTATCATAGTTGTACATCTTTTAGGGGATACAAATGATGTTTGGATACACATCTACAAAGTGTAATGATCAAGTCCAGGTATTGTAATATCCATCACCTCAAACATTTACCTTTTTCATGTGTTAGGTACATCATAATTGTTTCAGTTATTTTGAAATGCACAATAAATTATTGTTAACTATTATTTCCCTACCATACTATCAAATACTGGAATGTGTCCCTTCTATCTAATTGTATTTTTGTACTCATTAACCAACTTCTCTTTAGCTCTTCGTCCTCCTCCCCTTTCCAGCCTCTGGTAATCACTATTCTCTTCTCTACCTCAGTGAGATCCACTTTTTACATTCCCACATATGACTGAAATCATGCAACATTTGTTTTTCTGTGTCTGGTTTATTTTACTCACCAAGATGACCTCCAGTTCCATTCATGTTGCTGAAAATGCAGGATTTGATCTCTTTTATGACTGCATGAAATTTAATTCTGTGTAACATTTAACATATAGCATATAACATTTATAACATATAACATTTTTTGTATCCATTCATTCATTGATAACGTAGGCTGAGTCCATATTTTGGCTCTTGTGAGTTATGCTGCAATAGACATGAGAGTACAGATATATCATTGGCATCCTGATTTTCTTCCTTTATATATATATTCAGCAGTGAGATTATAGAATTGCATATGGTAGCTCTATTTTTAGTTTTTTTAAGAAACCCCCATTAAGTTTTCTATAATGGCAGTACTACTTAAACTCCACAAACAGTGTATGTGTTCCCTTCTCCACATCCTTGCCAGCACTTGTTATTTTTTCTTTTTGATAATCGTCATTCTAACTGGTGAAATGATATCTCATTGTGGTTTTGATTGGCATTTCCCTGATGATTAGTGAAGTTGAGCATTTTTTCACATATCTACAGCCATTTGTATGTCTTTTTTTGAAAAAATGTCTATTTAAGTCTTTTATCCATGTTTAATCAAATTTCTTTTTTTTTCCTATTGATTTGTTTGAGTTGCTTACATATTCTGGTTCTATATCCTTTGTCAGATTAATAGTTGGCAAATATTTTCTCCCATTTAGTCAGTTGCCTACTTTTATTTTTATCTTTGGCTGGTTCTCACTCTGTCTCCCAGGTTACAGTGCGATAGTGCAATTATCATATCATAGTTCGCTGCAGCCTCAAGCTCATGGGCTCGGGTGATCCTTCCACCTCATCTTCCTGGTAGCTGGGATTATAGGCCTAAATTACCACACCTACCTAAATTCTGATTTTTACTTTTTACCTTTCATGACTCAACATTTTATTTTTTTTCTTTCTGTTTAAACTTTAATAGTCCTATTAAAAAACAAATATACAACTTGGAATGAATGTGAGGCAAATTGTACCATAAGCATATTTGCTTTAAGTGGTCAAAGTTTTAAAAGCAAGTAACAACAAAAAGAAAAGTTTCTGATACAAGACTAGCAGTACAAAAAATAGTGTATAAAAACCAGGATGACACACTCATTTTGCAATAGTGCAACATTTAAGTATATCTTGGTGACTGTCCATAGTCTACACAGAGTTGTTTCACACTTTAACAACGACAAAAAATGTTTACATTTTTTCCTTAAAAATCTACTTTAAAACAAGGCATAATCCAGATCACTCATTTGACCAACACAGTCTAAATTAAGATGTGCAGAAAGCTTTAGCTACATCTAGGGAAAGCCACTTGCAACATGTTACTTGAACAACTTTCTAAAGTAAAATTCAAAGACAATGATAGAAAGACAAGGGAAGAAAATATGAAGGAATTAAGTCCTAATTATTATGCATGCATTTTTTAGGGGTTCACTGCTTTTTTTTTTTTAATCTTTTCGGAGTTGTAGGGTACATTTGGGGATTTTTCAATACAATCAAATTGCATACAGGTGAGGTTTGGTCTTCTAGCAAACCTTCTCTCCACCTGGTAATGAAATTGGTACCGATGGGTTGTGTGTCCTTTATACCCTTCCCTCCCTCCCTTTTTTAGCAATGCCCAGCATTTGTTGTTCCCACCTTTATGCTCATATATTCAGTGTGTAGGGACTGCTTATAAGTGAGAACTTGTAGTATTAAGCTCTTTGTTTCTGTGAGAGTTCACTTAGAATGATGGTTTCCAGCTGCCTCCATATTGCTGGCAAAGGATATTATTTTGTTTCTCTTTATGACTGTATAGTATTCCATCATGTATATGTACCACATTTTCTTTATCCGGTGCACGTTTGACAGCATCTGGGCTGATGCCACGTTTTTGTTATTGTAAATAGTGTGGCAGTGAACATACATGTGCTGGTTTCTTTTTAGTAGTGATTCATGTTCCTCTGGGTATGTTCCCAAACGAGTGATTGCTGGATCATATGTTAGCTCAATTTTTAGTTCTTAAAGAATATGCCAGACTGCTTTCCACAAAGGTTTAACTAACTTGCATTCATTCCCTGATCATTTTGTCAACCTTTTTATCTGTTAACTTCTCTCCAAGTTTTATCACTGATTTCCCTGAGTGACAATGATACCGTTTCTTGCCTTTAAAAACAAAAGACACAGACAGTGCAGAAGACATTAGAAAAGTGTTATGTGTGTTCGATAAAGAGAGTAATGACTATGTGAGTACGGCAGAACCTCACCATGTGATGATAAAACTTGAAATTATTTTTAGATATAGGGTCTCACTTGGTTGCCCAGGTTGGTTTAGATCTCCTGGCTTCAAGTGATCCTCTTGCCTTGACCTCCCAAAGTGCTGGGTCTACAGGAGTGAGCTACCACAACTGACTTCCCTGTGCTTTTGAAGTCTTACCAAAAAAAACTTTGTCCAGACATATGTCCTGTAGAATTTCTCTAAAGTTTTCTTAATACTTTCATAGCTTCAGGTTTTATGTTTAAGACTTTAATACATTTTGACTTGAATTTTGTGTGTAGAAAAATATAGAGATCTAGTTTTATTCTTCTGGATATGAATATTCAGTTTTCCCAGCAACTTCTATTAGAGAGACTGTCCTTTCCTCAATGTATATTTTTGCTGTCTCTGTTGAAAATGAGTTGACTAGAAGTATTGGGATTTATTTCTGGGTTCTCTGATTTGTTCCATTGTCTGTTTTTATGCCAGTGCCGTGCTGATTTGGTTACTATAGCTTTGATATATAATTGAAAATGGGTAGTGTGATGCTTCTAGCTTTGTTTTGCTTGGTATTGCTTTGCTGTTTGGAGTCTTGTGATTCCATATAAATTTTACGATTTTTTTTTCTATTTCTGTAAAGACTGTTATTGATATTTTGATAGAGATTGCATTGAATCTATACATTGCTTTGTATAGTACAGACATTTTAACAATATTAATTCTTTCAATTCATGATCATAAAATACCTTTTCATTTTTTTGTGTGTCCTCTTCAATTTCTTTCATCAGTGTTTCATAGTTTGCCTTGTAGAGATGTTTGTTTTTTTTTTTTACTGCTTCAATTAAATTTATTCCTGGTAATTTTTTTGTAGCTATTGGAAGTGAAATTGCTTTCTTGATTTCTTTGTCAGCTTGGTCACTGTTGTTATATAAAAACACTACTGATTTTTCTCTTTTTTTATTATAAAGATGTGGGGTACAATTCAGGGTTCAGTATACAAACACTGATTGTGCAGGTACCCTTGTTGATGAGGTGTTCCCCTTCCTCCCCAGCAGTTTCCCTCAACTGTCAATCCCACCCCCCTTCCCCTGACAGTTTCCCACTACCGCCAATCTCTTTTTTATAATATTATGATTGTTCAAGATCCGCTTATGAGTGAGAACATATGGTACTCTGTTCTTTGTTTCTGTGATAGGTCACTGAGTATGATTGACACTAAATCCATTCAAGAATGTATCCATTTCTTCTAGGTTTTCCAGTTTGTTAGCATATAATTTGTTCATTATAGTCTCTAATCATCCTTTGCATTTCTGTGGTATTGGTTATAATTTTTTTTCATCTCATTTTATTTGGGTCCTCTCTTTTTCTTTCTTAGTCTAGCCAAAGGTTTGTCAATGTTGTATATCTTCTCAGAAAATGACTTTTTATTTTGTTGATTTCTTTGTATTTTTTTCAATCTCATTTATTTCTGCTCTAATTCTTAATATTTCTTTCCTTCTATTATATTGGAGCTTGATTTGTTCTTGCTTTCCTAGTTTCTTGAGAGGCATTGTTAGATTGTTTATTTGGAGTCCTTCCATATTTTTGTTGTAGGCATTTGTCATATAAACTTACCTTCTAGGTACTACTTTTGCTGTAGACTATAGATTCTAGTATGTTGTATTTCTATCCTAATTTGTATAAAACATTTTTTATTTTTATCTTAATATTTTTATGGGCCAATTAGTTGTCCAAGAACATACTGTTTAATTTCATGTATTTGTACAGTTTCCAAAGTTCTTTTTGGTATTGATTTCTTATTCTATAGTCAGAAAAGATACTTGAAGTAATTTAGACTTTTTGAAATTTTGAGACTTATTTTTTGGTCTAGCCTGATGAATGTTCCATATGGTGATGAGAAGTATATGTAGTCTATGACAGTTGGATGAAATGTTCGGTAAATTTCTGTTCTATTTGATTTAGGATATAGTTTAGTTCCACTTTTTTTGTTGATTTTTATGTCTGAATGATCTTTCCATTGCAAAAAGTAGGGCGTTGAAGTCCCCTGCTATTATCGTATTGCAGTTCATTTCTCTCTTCAAATCTATTAATGTTTGCTTTATATACAGAGATTGCCAAAAATACAATTTTTAAAAAAGAAAAATTACATTAAAATTAAATATATACTGATAACAAAAGATCAATACAAGTCATGTTTGACTTCTGCAATTACATGAGGTGCTCAAAGTGGTTACCATTAGCATCAAAACACTTCTGATTAGGGTAAATTAAAAGTATTATATAGATAATATGTCTTAAAATGTGTATACTTTTTTTGGCACCCCCAGTATTTTAGTGCTGCAGTATTGGGTGCATATATATTTAATATTGTTATATTCTCTTGCTGAATTGGCCCATTTATCATTATATGATGACTTTTTTTAATTTTTACAGTTCTTGACTTAAAATGTATTTTATCTGATATAAGCTTAACTACTTCTGCTCTTTTTTTAGTTCAATTTGCATGGAATATTATTTTTCATCTCTTAGCTTTCAGTCTATGCATGTCTTTATAGGTGAAGAGAGTTTCTGGTAGACAGCATTAGTTGAGTCTTGTTTTTTAATCCATTCAACCACTCTGTGTCTTTTCATTGGAAAATTTAGTTCATTTACATTCAATATTATGATTGATAGGTAAGTCTTTAGTACTGTCATTTTGTTACTTGTTTACTAGTTGTTACATAACACACTTTTATATTTTATTATAGCTATAAAAATCTTATTAATTTTACTCTAATCTCTAATTGAATTTAATTTTTGCTTTTAATTACCTGAACATAAGAGGAAAAGGGGAATAGCAACAACTTAACTAACTTCAGACATCTTGCTCAAGGAATTATGGGGCATGTGAATACATTTGAGTTGTAGAAAAAAAATTTTGAGAAAGGTTCATTCTTTTCATTGGACGTTGAGGTTCAATGGACAAAACTCATTTTAGAGGTGCTCAATTCTTTCCTGAAATAATGAGATTATAACTTTGGGTTACTGCTGATCTGAAGGGTTTTATCATCTTCCCAAGTTTTCAGGGAACATTGTCTACCTATCCCCAATCTAAGGTGTCTGCTGAGTTTCTTTAATTCTCTCCAGGAAGGTCCTTAAATCCCAAATTTCCTGAGAAATACTAGGCAAATAAGCAAGACCCCTATACATCTAATAAATATCCTAGATCCACCCCTTTGCCCAGTAGGAAAAACTTGAGAGTTCTGAAGGAGCTCAGGATATAGACACAGTGAGCTCCTGCATAGGAGGAACTCTCCACCTCTAACACCAAGCATTTTGAACAGCAGAGCAAGTATAACTACCAAAAAAGACTGGTGGGGAGATAAAAAGCATATTGAAGATTTAATTTTCTAGCTCTGCACCAACCTCAAAAGAAGTTTGGAGTTAACTTTTTTTGTATATGTTCCTTATTTTCTGACCTTGCTTTTATGCATTACACACACAAAAAAAGATATTTTGGGAAATGAGCATTTAGACGTTTAACTGTGAAATAAAGATTTAAAAGATGATCTAATTTAGCATCTTGGCCAAGGCGTATTGGCATTTAGAAGCAACAAAAAAATTGCAAGAGAATAACATGCTCTTCTAAGTTAAGTTTAGTGGCTCTCCAAAATCTTGTACATTCTCAATTTTCATCCGAACTTAATTATTTTGTGGGTTCAATTTCTGTTTCCAGCAAAACACAACTTCCTAGTACTGCGGAAGAAAAGACTTATAAAATGGGTTTTGTAGAGCTCAAATAACTCTTAAAAACAATATCTTGATGAGTTAAGTGTAAATGAGCCAAAACATATGGATTAAATGTCCCTTTAAATACACATGCCTTTAAAAATTAAGGGAAAAAAGGTTTGGGCAAAATGTGTTTCAGATTTGGTTGAAAGAAAACATTTGAAAGACATAGTTTGAGGGGCTGGACTAACCCAAAACATACCTGAGCTCTTCCAACCTACTATAGCTCTAAACATATGGATTTTATACTATAATTTTTTTTTTACCACACCCACCCTGAGTTCTGAGGTCTAAGTTTTTCTTCCTATGTTGGAAGTCATTAAAAACAGTCATGGTGTCATTATTGTTTTGAAGAGCCCATAATCTACTACTGTGACCAGTTTCAATCAAACAGAAGAAGTAAAAATAAAAATAGTTTTTGTTTCAAACCAGTAGTATATAATTCTCACTAGCACCGTTTAGTAGGACTGCCAGAATATGAAATGGAAGGACAGCCATGCTGTGACTCTCCACTAAAAAAAAGTCCAGAACAGACAAAAGGTCAAGAGGAGAAACACCAAAGTGCAGGTTGAATAAGATCAGGTTATTTTGACTTTCTTGGAATCGTTTAAAATGCATCTACTAGATGCAAGTGACCAAGAAGAGCAAAAGTAACTGAACCATTCAGAAGTAAGTCCACAGAGTGACAGGTCCCAAGCCTCTGCTACTCATGCCTTATGTTTGTCTTCAAAGCTGCTACCTCACACACACATAGATGATAATACTGCCATTCACTCTATAAGCAATGAGATTGACTTCTAACATATTTGGGGCCAAAGCCATTAAAAATTGTGGACGTCGATTAGAAAAACTGTGAACTGCAAATTTGTGAAATTCCCTGTTGTGGGACAATTTTTTCCCCCACATAAATCCCTGGAATTTCACTCTATCTACTGAAGCAAGTAGAATGGCTATTTACTGGCGTACTCTCCCAGATTACTTTTGAAGAACAACCAACAACATTAATAAATGACGCTAGTCTCTTTTGCCACTAAGCTGCCCTCATTAGTGGGTGTCCTCATCTAAGTAACCTAGTAATTATGTCTCTATGATGTACAGGATTTATTCAAAATGTGAGGTTTTATCTTATACTCATCATAGCAAATGCACCCTTCAAAGACCACTTTTGAAAACTTCCTTCCTAAAAAAGAAAAAGAAAAAAAAATTACATCCATGTTGAAAAAAACGTATCCCAAAAAGCATTGTGAGCTGAATCAATTTGCTAGAAACACAATGGCTAAAGAAACCATCTAAAAAGAAAAAGCTCAGGAGCCTGAACCTGGTGTGGTGGTGGGGTGGTTAGGAGGGGAGGTGAACATACTCAGCAACTGACAGGGCAATTGAAGAGATGAACGGAGGATTTGTCTTCAGGAGGGTCAGTCTGGCCTCTTTCCAGTGCTCTAATTTCCTTTTAAAGGCGTGGTGTAACTGCAGCTTTATGTGTTGAGTTGAGGATTTACTTGAAATATACTTAGACATACTGCTTCTACACAGGGGAATTGATGCAAGTTCTTAAAATTCCTGCAGTTCTCTCCTCGGGGAGCAAACACTCTATAGCTAAATCCCATAATGCACCACCCTGCCAATACTGCTAAGCCCTAGATCAGTTATCTCCTCTGTGGACTGAGGTCTGTGGGGGTGGAGGTTTTAAACCTAAGAGTTATTCAGACTGTGACAGGGTCAAAATGTGCTGTAACAGCAATTTTCTTGTCCGGGATAAAATAATTCTCCTATATTTCATGCCTGTCTGTTGTCTTCAGACATGGAAGCTATTATTATCCTTTCTGTGGTAGATTTTTTTTAAAGTACATTCTGTTTTGTTTTTCCATAGACTTAAAGTATTTTTCAGAAATGTGTTTGTCCACATCTGACAAAGAAAATAAATATAAATAGCCATAAATATCAGCGTACATAGATTTGGCTCGAAGCAATAGCATCCCACTGCACGCTTAGTAATTGCAGAAATTCTTTAGAAGGCTAATAGATAATGACAAAAACCATTCACGTGATGGCTCTCAAGCTTATTCATAGAAAATACTCTGATGGTGGCTTCCTTGTACAGAGAAGCAAAAGTTCCTGTTTACCTCAGATTCAAGTGTGCATCCAGAGTCATTTGTCACTGCTCATGTTTTCCCATGGAGTTGGATGGCATGTGGGGAGAAAGATCCCTCTACCCTCCTGGCAGAAATCTTGAGAGTTGGCTGCTGTGTGGTTGGCTAGCAGATTGTAGCAAATGTTGAGAACCACCATCTCATAATCATACGCTTGAAGCTTTCAATCATGACTCTGTCAAAAATTCAAAGTCGAAAAACCATGGAACACTTTGGAGAGTCAGAAATACACTGCAGAGTAACAATAAAACTTGTGAAATATACAAGGAACTCCTGCACTTTACCCAAAGTTTCCTCGGCAGAGACACATTATGACATTCTCCCCTCACACGTTAGAGCTCACACCCTAGACTCAGAAGACCCTTCTGACTTCACATTCTGGCTCAGCAACCTGCTGGCACGTTACTCGACCTCTCTGAAACTCAGTTGAACTTAGATTAAATCAAATAATAGCGATAAAGGATGATTGGACAATATCATATAGAGAGAGGTTGCCAAAAGATGTATACCCATTTTAAGAAAGGAAAAAACTGTATTAAAATTGCAATACTCAACACATACCAGTAACAGAAGATAAATACAAGTCACGTTTGAATTCTGCAATTAGGTGCTCAAAATAGTTACCTTAGCCTCCAGACACCTTGGATTAGAGCGAACT
The DNA here is from genome assembly GCF_000164805.1 of Carlito syrichta. Classification (NCBI taxonomy): domain Eukaryota; kingdom Metazoa; phylum Chordata; class Mammalia; order Primates; family Tarsiidae; genus Carlito; species Carlito syrichta. The sequence goes on from NW_007248113.1 coordinate 77,275, forward strand.
ACTGCAGGACGTGTTGCTGTGTGAGTCTTCCCAGATCTTCCCTTGTGCACGTCACACACAGTGCCATGCATTCAAACGTATCACAAATGCATGCAATTGTTAGGCGTGGTGGAGGTTCTGTGGCATGCTCACATTTCCATTTTCATTGTACTTCCACGACATTCTCGAATTTCAAATACCGTTTCAAGATGGTCATGCGCTTCTCAAACAGCAATCGTGCTTCTGCCATTTACTTTGACCGTCCTGCCTGTCGCAGGGTGACACTAGCATTCACTTGATTCGTGCCATCTTTTGCGTGAACGTAATTCAACTTCAAAAAACATCTATTAAACTGTGTATACATTTTTGTGACACTTCTGATATACATAATCTATATATATATATATATATATATATATATATATATATATATATATATATATATATATTTGCATTTTGTATGCCGCAAATGTCTTTGTGGGTGTCAGTAATCACTTTCCAAGGCACGCTGTTCTCAGATATCTAGAGCACCACAACAAATAAGAGTGCAAATTCCTTGAGACCAAAGACTTTACAGTTGTTTCTTCATATCTCTCTCCCCCCTCCAGTTGGATATATTTTCTCACATACACAAAACTAGAGCAGCTTATCACAAATCAAATGCTCAGTAGATTTAATTCACCTTCTAATATATTGAACTGAACTGATGGGCCTCTCAGTTATGCCAGTGTAACACTCATCACACCCCTAAGTAAAATGCAGACTCTGAAAGATGGGCATTCTCATGCTGATCCTTCCATTAGATTACTAGACTGAGCTATCCCAAAGACACCATCTCTATACCTAAGTTGACTTCATTCATGCTACTAATGAGATCTATAAGCATGGAAATGACATAGATCAAAGTCTCTACGTGGTCCCAGGGACAACACGACACAAGCCAAACATTAATTATGTAAAAACAAATATGCTGACCAACACAGGGTACAGGATAAAAATAAAAAATGGTGAACCAAAATGAATGAATAATCAGAGATATTCTAAGAACAGATGGAAATACAACTTTATATAATGCCACGTTAAAGAGAAATGATATTAAATAGATTTCAAGCCCATATTGGGTGCAGCCCCCATGCCAGTCACCATGTCAGGAATTGTTGTGTAATTTTCACAGTTAGAGATGAAATAACATATCTTCAGCAAAGCGGCAAAATAAAAGAGCTAACCTTAAGTTATTCCTCATTCCATATCAGTTACTGTTTCAATACTTCAGGCATTAACTAATTTAATCCTGATCCAACACTAAGAAATATGTATCCCCTATTTTATATGTTAGGAAGCTGAGCCACACAAAGTTTACATAGCTTATCTGAAGTTGTATACATTGTGAGGGTGGAAAGAAAGGGTACAATGACAGAGATGAGGAAAATCTCTCGACCTACTGTCAAGAAATGTCAGAGCTGGAAGGGGCTACAAATTCAGTTCGTTTCAGCTTCCTCGTTTTATAGATGAGAAAGCTAAGACCAGAAAGCTCAATGTTTGACCCCGTTGCTAGTTTGTGGCAGAGCTGGAACTGGGATCAGGTTTCCTGTCCTCTTGTAGAACTCCATGTAAGCTCTGGAAACAATGATTACCAACCACAAGAAAAAGCAGTCCCTACATAAAAGCTGTGCAATAAAACAAAAACCTTTCAGGTGCATTTTCTTTTCTGCTATGCTCCTGTGTCTTCAGAGCCATTCGGTTTGTCCTCGTCTCACATAATGGCAGTGATCAGCAACTTCCAAAGCCAGTTCATTGCAATAGCACATGTGATATCTAGTGAGTGCTATCATATTCACTGCTAGGCCAAACATGTGGTGAATAAGTGAGTGAGCTTATTTGTGGTTTGAAGTCATTTTAAACCACAAATATCTATTGAGAATCACTCCATGAGGGAAGGGTCATAGGTGGTGTGGGAATTACAAAAATGTACAAGACATATTCCTCTTTGCCATCCACTGGGGGAAACAGACATATTTACAAACAACCACGCTCTAGTCAAAACACAGTAAGCAGTCCAGGGACCTGGGAGAAAACGGGGATAATTCAGATCGAGAAGATTAGGGAAAGCTCTGGGGAGAAAAATTAATAAAACTTAGTTTCATCTCATGTGAAAGAAATGAGGCTGAATTATTCAATTACAGGTTCTCCTAACAGAATTTTCCAGACATAGCATATTCTTAACTCTAAGTAGCAATATAAGAGGAGAATTTAGTCTTCTTTCTACTAATTTGGAAGGAAGAATGAGGCAAATGAATACATATTGTTTTTTACCCAAAAATTGGAGCCAAGAATTAGTTGACATTTGTTAGGAGCTGACATTTGTTATGATCTTATCTTAACTGACCCCCACATGTTTAATTTATGGAAAAAGCAGTCACATTTATTCCAACAACATGTAGTAATACTCATTGACGAATAAATGGTCTAATTTGCCTAAATGAGTAACCATAAACAGAACATATCTACATATTAACATTTCATCATTACCACTAGAATCAACAGAATTAAATTCATTCCTATGACATCTAAGACATGCACAATACTGTGATTTTAATTTTCAAAATGTGCAGGAACCTCTTGTCATGACAATTCTTCTACAATCTAGAAACTCAGAATAGAGGAAAATTTTAAATATTGTCTGGTCTGATCATCCTGCCAATGAGTCAATCCCTTCTACAATATCCCCACCAAGTGGTCATCCGTTTATGCTTGGTTGCATAGAGGTCCGGAATATTCACCATTCACAGAAAACTTCAGATTTGAACCATGCCTCTTCAAATTAAAAAAAGAAGAAAATAACCCAAATATATCTTTCTGAGTTTCTACCCATTGAGCTAAAGTCAATCCTTTTGAGCCTTCTACTCTCTTTTCCATGTGACAATTTGATAGTTCTGATGACAACTATGTTCCTGTCTTTTCTCAACCAATTCCCAAGTCTTCTTTTCACCAAGCATGCTCTTCTCAGAGTTCTCAGCCACTCCTCACATGCATTCCTTTGAGGTTCCCACAGCCTCCCCGAAGGCTCTCCTGAGAACGTCCTTCAGTTTCCTTGCATCTGTCTCCAATGGTAACATGCAGAGCAAAAATACAGTGCTCAGAAGTGCAGTGAATGCTGCAGAGAAGGAAACGAGCTGTGAATCTTTTTCTTCTAATGTTGTTCTCCTTCTACAATACCCTAAGGTTATATTTGCTTTTTTAATGGTTTTGAATAATTTTTTTTTAAAATATGGGGTACAATTCAGGATTAGATATACAAGTAGTCATCATACAGGTAATGTTTGGGCCTCTCTTTGGTCCTCACTTTACCTGGTTTGAGATCAGGTACCCTTACTGATGTTATGTGCACCGTCTCCCAGACTTGACAGTTTCCAGCTATTAGTAGCCAATCCCTTTCTAATAGTATTATGGTACATGTTCAGGGCCCATTTATGAGGGAGAATGTGTGGTACTCAGTTCTTTGTTTCTGTGATAGATCACTGAGTATCATAGACTCTAAATCCATCCAAGTTGCAGTAAAGTCCATAAGTTTGTCCTTCTTTATGGCTGCATAATATTCCATCATGTATATGTACCACATTTTTTATCCAGTCCAGTTTCAATGGGCAGCATGGTTGAGTCCATGTTTTTGCTATTGTGAATAGTACTGCAACAAACATGTTTATGCAGGTATCTTTTTTGTAGAATGATTTGAGTTCATCCAGGTATATTCCCAGAAGGGGGATTGCTGGGTTATATAGAAGGTTGATGTCTAGTTTTTTTAGGAATCATCATACTGTTTTCCACAGAGGATGAAGTAGTTTACATTCCCACCAGCAGTGTTGAAGCATTCCTTTTTCTCCACATCCTCACCAGCATCTGTTGTTTTTTGTTTTATTAATGATGGTCTTTCTTACTGTGGTTAGGTGGTATCTCAAGGTAGTTTTGATTTGCGTTTCTCTGATGATTAGTGAAGCTGAGCACTTTTTCATGTGTCCGTTGGCTGCCTGTATGTCTTCTTTTGAGAAGTGTCTATCCATGTATTCTGCCCACTTTTTAATGGGGCTGTTTGTTTTTTTCCCTTTTGGCACATATGAGTTCCTTGTAGATCCTGGATGTTAAGCCTTTGTCAGATATACAGCTGGCAAATATTTTTCCCAACTGTGGGCTGTTTTCCCGCTCACTTGATGGTTTCTTTTGCTTTGCAGCTTTTCAGTTTAATGAGGTCCCACTTGTCTATCTTCTCTCCTATGGTATGGACACCTGAGGTTTGGATCAGGAATTGGTTGTCTACTCCAATTTCTGTAAGGGTGTCTCATGCATTTTCGAAGATTTTTATAGTTTGAAGTTTTACCTTTAGGTCTTCGATCCATTTGAAGTTAGTTTTTGTGTGGGTAGGGGTCCTGTTTCAGTCTCCTGCATGTGCTCAGCCAGTTTTCCCAATACCATTTACTGAATACGTTCTCCTTAACCCAGTGGTTGTTGGTAGAGAATTGTCAGTGATGAATTGGGCAATCTACAGATTCAATGCAATACCCATTAAATTACCGATATTATTCTTCTCAGACCTGGAAACAACAATGCAGAAATTCATATGGAAACATAAATGAGCATGAATAGCCAAAACAATCCTCAGCAAAAGAAACAAAGTAGGATGTATCACACTTCCAGACTTCAACTTTACTATAAGATTACAATAATCAAAACAGCCTAGTATTGGTATAAGAGCAGGCATAATATAGACCAATGGAACAAGATAGAGATTCCAGAAACAAAACCTATATTTTCTTTTTTTAACCGCATGTCTCTGGAAAAATTAGACAAAATACAAGGCCATAGGTAGTATCTGAGGAACAAGATTTCTTTTTTTCCTCAGCAGAAAAAGAAAATAAATTCTCATTTGTGGGTGTCCATAGGTAAATTCTTATTCGTGGGTTTCAAGTGTTCCAATCAGACTTAACATTATGAGTATTTTGCTAAATTTGATAACTATCACAGAACCCTAAAGTTATAGGATATCTGAACCACCTTTTTTGATATTTGGAGGAATATGGTAAGCAGAGCTGGACCAGTCAAGAGCCTGCAGAGATGCAGGTCTGCTGAAACACCAAAGTTAATCGGAGGCACATGGGACTAGAAGAAGGAGCCAAGCTGGGATCTTTAAGGGATGTCCACAGCCCAAAAGCCAGGGGAAGCAAAGATGAAGACTCTTTCCGAAGGTTAAGTAAATGGAGCTATGAGTTCAGAACTGTGACCAGACTAGAAGTGAACATAGGGAAGAAGCAATTTGGAAGAAGTCTTAGGCTAGAGCAATTGGCTAGAGTGAGCTGGCACAGAGGACCAGAAATAAGGTAGACAAAGGACTCCATAAAATGAAACAGTTAAGGAGGCCAAAGCTAGTTCAGAATCCACAACCCAGACATTAACAAGTACTGGTAAAGCAATTCAATATTGAAACACATTTAAAATATATGACTAATTGTATATACAAGGAAATACTTTCCTATTTAGGGATATCTGATCAATAACATCTGGGTAAAGTAATAGAGTGTTTCATGTCTTTTAAAGTTACGGATTAATAAATACCACTCTGATTTCCTAATCTCCTAGAGCAAGTGGAAAACTTAAGTGCCTACAGAGGCCAAACAAATAATGCAAATATGTAGAACAGCCAGGTTTACCACAATAGGAAGTGGGGGGCCCTTGGCAAATGACACAGACCATGTCCACCTAAGGAGACCAGCTGCTACTGAGTTCTGTGTAATGTAATACAGGACAGTGACCCAATGTTGCAGTGTCTTTTGATTTTTCAAAAGAAGCTGGAAATCTGAATGTGCATGCATGTGTGTTAGGGAGAAAGGAGAGATGTAGATTTTTTAATGTATTTAAATTTTTAAAGGTTGACAAGATTTTTTCTTTTTCTTTTTCTTTCTTTTTTTTTTTTTAAGTATTTCACACTACCCAAAGCCTGGAAGGGGTCATGACTGACCAATATTTAAATTGCATCAGTGTTTCAGTTCAAGAGCCCAATAAATTCTCCTGCTTTATTAGTAAGTTATGCTCTGATTATGTAAAAGATTCCTAGATTATATGCTGATGGCTAAATAGGCTTTTACTGCAAAAATGCACTCAAAATTCTGACTCAGTATTCTCTAAAAATTTTCGAAGGGACTATTTGCTGGGGGGCTATGCTGTGGAAATAGACCAGTAATTTCAGAGTAACAGATCCAGAAGTTAACTGCCCTGCAAAGTTTAGGGGGCATAGCCCTGACTTTCCTAGAAAATATAATGTTATGGATCTTCTGTCCTTATGAGCACGGAGACCTACTTCTGTATGCCAAACACTGTGCTAAGTGCTTTCATACATAATCTCATATAAACCTCACAGTAGCCCTAGAAGACAGTCATTAATTAATGAATTCTACATTTTTCAAATCAGAATGCTGAGGTAGGAAGAAGATAGATCATTAACCCCAAATCTCACTCCCTATAATTGTCAATGTTAGCTTCAAAACAAACGCCGACACTAAAACCCGGGTTGTCCTTCCATACAATTAAAGTTGAATAAGTTGTGGTCGAGAGTCCTGGTCATTTAAGTTGGTAGCTCTAGGCTCCATGTTTTCGCTTTCTAAATAGTTTTCTCTAGAAAGATACTTCATGGATAAATCTTGAAAAAATTTACTGTCATCCTTACCTGTAGTGGTTTTTGATAGCTGACCGATGGGCATCAAAACTAAATTGCACGAAGTGAGGAAGTCAAATTCTGGACCAGCCAAACAAGCACCTAATTCATGAAACAAGTAAATTCAGTTCTGCTAAGATGGGCAAGAAATGAGGGATACAAAGGCGAGTAAGACACAATAGCCCTTGTGCATAGTAAATTGACAATCTAACAAAGTTACTATAAAAACACTATTAAGCGGGCCAAGGAAGTTTAAAGGAGGGAGAGCTTGTGCCCATGGGGGCAGTGATAGTGGCTTCAAAAAGCAATTTCTTACTATGCACCTAAAGAACCCGATAGAGGAAAGAGATGTGAGATGCATCCCAGGTAGAGGAAAGAACACCAAATTGGCACCAAAGCAGTGAGGCTAGATGCGCCCTTCAGATGTCTCAAACAAAAGAAGCAAGCCAAACTTAGGGGAAAAGTTAGATAACCCAAGTCCATGTCCAGCAAATAAATGAAACTTCAATTTATCTTTGGACTGAGAGAGACTTATTCCACAGGCTTCCTTTGCTTCTTGCATATTTCTGCTGTCGTTTAGTTTCAGGGAAAATCTTAGAAAACATCTCTTAAAGCTGACCTCTGTCCAACATGTTTTTATCTCATATTTGGCCTCAACAAGCTACAATACTATCCAGAATCAAACATCAAGTGCCAAATTCCATCCCATGTAGATATTTTATGCAGAGTTACAGCCCTTGAACATAAAGGACCCATACATAAGGAAAAGTCTGACAGGTCTTTAATTATCTACTGGGAAATTGCTACACAGCTATACTCAACCTCTGTAGAGGACATTCATATTTTAGGCATGTAAATTGCCTTGACACAATCATTTGCTCGTGGATGGATTTTTTAAATAACATTTCTCTGTATCTCAAAGTAAAAAGTGACCATTGTGAAAAATTTAGAAAATACAAAAAGGAATTTTAAAAACTATCCTTGAATAACCACTATTACAATCCATTTATCTACTCATGTATTTTATATGCTTGAGAGCATATCACTAGTATATTTTGTCTACTATTTTCGTCACTTTTATAGCATAAATTCATTTTCATAGTATTCATTCACCATTTAACAAACAGCTAACTTGTTACAATATTTTTGCTATTGTAAATAATGTCCCAACGAACATCTTTGGGCTGGAATTTGTTCATTACTGATTACTGTTTTTAGGATAGAGTCCCACAATTGAAATTATTGCTTCTAAGTATATGTATGTCCTTGATCTCCTTGATAAATATTTCCAATTTGCTTTTCCAGAAAGATAGTCTCAGTTTACACTCAGCCAGATGCTCATGGGAGCATTCCAAAGCTAATGCAGCACACAAGAAAAATGAGTTCTCTCTCCTAAATTTAGGACCTAGTAGAGAACCAGGTTCACTCATGTTGGCCTCTTGACACTTCACCTTCCATTCCAAGTATCAGTTCTTTCAACACACTTTCCCTGCCACCAGTTAGTCAGTGGTTGTCCTAGTCTTTTTTTTTTTTTTCTTTTTTTCCTCCCCTTCCTTTTTCTTTCTTCCTCTTCTTTTATTTTTCATTTTTTTGGTCAAAGAAGAAAGGATCTCACAAAGTCAAGCACACTAAGGCATCAGGCCTTTTCCAGAACTATAGCTTCCCCCCCCCTTTTTCTTTCTTCTTCTTCTTTTATTTTTTATTTTTTATTTCTTTGGTCAAAAAAGAAAGGATCTTACAAAGTCAAGCACCTAAGGCATCAGGCCCTTTTCCAGAACTGTAGCTTTTTTTTTTCAATCCATAGGAGTGATATGCTATAAAATGTACAGCTCAACAAAAATAGCATTTGGGACAAAGCTTCACGATTTCTCAGTTCACACAACATAGACAAATGTGAGCTTTTGGTGGTAATTGGACCTACTCTTTTTGTAAAGGACAAGCCTCTCTGTTTGGGGAGCCTTCACTTTGCAAATGGGCCCGTTCACATGTTTCTCAGTGACTGATGGCTCTGCTAAAAGTCTCATCAGAAAGGCCTCTCTTGGGCCAGCCTTCAGAGGGATCACAGGACTAAATCCTGGAAGTGAATGGCATATACTTTGACCCAGGGATTTGGATCTAGGGCTCTGTGAAAATAAAGCAAAAGTCCATGTCTGTCAACTTGGCCTTTTGGGAACGTATATAAAAATCCTACCTAGCTAAGGAAATGTTTATAAAAGAGATTTGGCAGTCTAAATAGTTGTCATTCTGCTTATTAATGAATAATGATAAATGAAATTTTGCTTTGAGAAAGGGAAAACGAAATGTCTCCACAATGAACAGCTGTTGAAGTATGATAAAGAGATCTTTCTCTGAGCTTTAGTGACTTCTCTAATTTTTTACCCAGTAGTTTCTTAATAGTAGAAATTTCTATTATGGGAAGTAAGGAAAGTTTGTTTGTAAACTCTCCTTTAAAAATCAAAAGAAAATAAAAAACAAAATCAGAAAACAATCCATTACAGCTGAAGTTCAGTTTTGAGTCGTATATTTGAAAGTCAGCCATTTATTCAAGAAATAGAAAGAAAAGAAGTAAATTTTTCCATCTCCCTAGGAATTAATGTTCATTTTCCAAACTATATCATGCATCAGTCCTTCACCCCCGAGCCTCTCAAACTCAAATAATAGGGAACCACAGCCATCTATTCCATTCAGATGATAGACAACATCAGAATTATGTATGCCTGTTTCTTTGGTATTGTTCTGGGAGATTTTTGTTGTTGTAAGAAGGTTTTTTGTTTTGTTTTGTTTTTTTAAATAAAGGATATGTGATTCCTTCCCCCCTTACTCCCACCCCAGAGCCCCAGGAACTTTTAGAACTTTTAGATAAGGCAACATCCCCTGAACTACTAGAAATTACTAAGGACTGACAGCCACTTAGAGTGTTATCATTTTCTAAGAGGGCCTGCTGCTGGTTTTGTGGGCACTCGCTCCACAGTAGCAGGCACTTAATCGTTCAATGTTATTTGAAGAGGTTTAAGAGGTGCTACAGCTGCTACATCTCAGGGTTCTATTTTTAATTGGGATGAACTTAACTGGTGCCTGAATCTCTTCAAAAGAGAGACTCTCAGGAAACATTAATGGCAAATCTACTGACAGCAGCAGAATATAAAGATAACTCAATAATCAAGTCCTTGGAGAAGAAAGTGCTTTTTCCAGAAAGTCAACCTGACCTGAAGAGTTGGAGGCATTTCCAGATTCTTTAAGAGTTCCTCACTTCAAGGTAAACGAAATGAATATTATAACTTACATTTTACATTGTAGAAGAAACTAAGGTTCAGAGAGGTTAAGAGACATGCTCATGGTCATACGGTGAATAAAGGATCATGCTTTGACTAGAATCCACATTTGCTGACTCCATTTACAGTAATAAAAATACTGAAATGTTATTTGGTGCTTTCCGGTGACATACATTTTTAAGGGTTTTATGGTCTTTTTTCGGTTTCCCCATCAGATGGCAGGGTTACAATTAGCCATCCACACTCCTCTAAATTAATCTGGGGTCTTCTCACAGGCCAGAATGAAAGTTTCCATTGAAGGTCTAGATCACACAAATGCACTCATACAAACTAATACAATCAACATAATAAGAGTAAACTAGACAATATTGGCAATATCATTTGACATACCCATTCAAGGTGAGAGAAGAAGGAACATGGCAACCTGATTCTTATACAATAGAGAAGTCATTTTGAGGTTACAAATAGGAAGTGACTCTTCCTGTTAAAGAAGGTACAAAACATCCCTCTCAGCCCATGGAGAGAATGTTGACCCCACAGAGAAACAGACTAAACAAAGAAAAGCAGATGAGATTATTTGAACTAGAAAAAAAGAGTTGCAGTATTGCTTAGCAAATTCCATGGATTCCAAGATTAACATTTTTTCTATTATGAATAAGTAACAAAATCAAGAAATAAAGTTCTCACTGGAAAACAGGAGATGCAAAATTTATGAGGACCCAGGAAGTACTAAATTTCCCCTACATGTACTGGCTAATAGTTACCTCCCTTCTGTATCAAGGATACAAAAATTAAATGTGCAAAAGCAATCTCCTTTGTAATTATTTGGTGCACCAACTTGAATCATGAACTGGAGTTACTAGGATAGCAGATGGTCCTAGTAAGGCATAATTTTCTTTACATTGTTGCATATGCATTTTTAGTTACTCTTAGGGAGTAACTAAAAATGATTTTTACTTTTAGCACAAAATAATTCCAGAAAGAAAGTTAATAATAATAAAGTGTCGAGACAGTGAAGGAGTCTAGGAAAATCATGTGTGAATTTCATTCTTCCTCATAAACACCCATAGTCTATTCAAGAGAGTATATTGGTAAACTCATTGCTCATATGAAACTGTTTGTGGCGTTAAATATTAGGTGCTGTAGGGACACATACATCATTGGAACCAACCTTATTTTTAGAGTTAAAATACAGCTGACCAAAGCAGACAATTTTGAGGCAGCAGAACCTAAACTGTTGTTTAATGAGACATATTCATAGGGATTAACAACAAGTTACGTAAGAACAAATAGGATGGTCTTAGACATGCTACCCTTGGCAACAGGAGTAATGAATCCCACATCACACCCAAGAGAAGATTAATTATTAGCACTACCCTATTATCAAGGCTAAGACCACAAATGCAGAGAAAAATTACGAACTGTGGGATTATGGGAAGGAAAAGGATGAAGACCAGAAGGTTTGAATTATTGATACATGTCACCATGGATTACTGTGGATTTTTTTCTTGCTTCACATTTAACCTCTGATCCATACTCTTGTGTTTCTGAGCTAAGACAGCGCTAGCAACATTATGAAGGTAACAACATTTGTGTCCAGTGTACTTTCATTCACTGCATCTGTTTACCTCATCCTGGAATCTTCTTTTCACCCATGTCCGCTTGGGAGATTTCCAGCACACGCCCATTGCCCCAGGTGGAGATGAGCTACCCGAGTCTTGTTCTGTGCTTTCCCAAAAAGCCCACCTTGTTGCAGAGCCCTGCGTGTTAAATGAGATACTCTAAAGATTAATTTAAAGTGAGGATCTTAAGAGTCAGACCAAGTCAAAGAACAGCAGAGATCGCCACATAGTAATTTAGTATAGGAAACTGCTTGGACAAGTAATTTAGTATAGGAAACCGATTGAACAAATGTTGGAAGATTAAAAAAAAAAACAAACCACTAAGGTAACATAGGTAATAAGCACAAGGTTTTATGTCAACCCATAATCTTAGAAGTGCCCATAGCACACTTCACTGCTGTTGGTACTTATATCAAAAAGTGTTTTTGTAGTAGAAACAAGTTTAATAACCACCCAGGTGATAAGTCAAGTAACGATCTGATGCTTTTTCCTTTTGAGTAACATGTGCACTTTAACTGGTTTACCTCACATTAAACAACAATGTAAATATTTTCAGACTTGGTCGGGGATGATATGGATGTCATTTGAGAAGCTTAAAAATTCCTAATGCCTGTGTTCTAACCCCAGAGGTTCTGACTTCATTGGTTTGGAGTGCAACTTGGATATTGGAAATATTAAAATCTCAGGTAATTTTAATCCTGCTACTTGGTTAGGCTGAGACAGAAGGATCGCCGGAGCCCAGCAGGTCGATGCTGGGGTAACCGTGAGCATGCCACTGCATTCCAGCCTGGGTGACGGACTGAAATTCCAACTCAAAAAAAAAAAAATTTAAGCAGGAGAAATGGAAAGTTAAACAGTACAGTGCAAAACCTGGTACCCGGGGTGATTTGTTTCTACCATATAGCTCTGTAGAAGTGATACCAATTTGACCACATTAGTTTATTTTTTGCAGCTACACTCTTTATCAAGCCTGTTCGCCTTTGCGCCTGCCTTCTAAAACTGTTATAGCACAGCTGAGAGAAAATTCACTTTGCAGAATAACAGGGAAAATATTTATGGAATGAATTAATTTACTGAAGATCTGTCATCTTCTAGCAGTGGGATTAAGCCCTAGAAGAAATCAAAGATAAGTAAGACATGGTTCCCAGTGGAAAAGGCAGAAAAAAACCTCAATTAGAACCTGGAACCAACCATGCTGTCCATCAAAAGAGGACTAGATTTTAAAAATGTGGTACATATACACAATGGACACAGCCATAAAAAAGAACAAAATCATGAATTTCGCAGCAACTTGGATGGAACTAGAGTGATCTCTCACAGATACAAAGATCTGAGCATCACATGTTCTCACTCATATAGTGGACCTTGAACATCTATCATAACACTATAAGAAAAGGATTGACAGTGGTAGGAAGCTCTGGGGGGGTAGGAAGGGGAAGGGAGGTGGGACTAACGGTAGTCAATATCTGTCTGGGGATGGGGAGACACCCCTTATCAACAAGGGTGCCTGAACGATGCATATTTGTATACCTAACCCTTAACTGTACCCCACAATTTTAAATTAAAAATAAATAAATAAATAATAAAAATAAATGTTTAAAAAACCTCAATTGCAGCATAAGTTATGTTGAGTAGGATGAAACATATTTCTTAAAGTCCCCATACACTATGGAAACTTCTACTGTGGTGCAGACATGGTTTTAGCTGCCAGGAGTAACACCCAGCACCTCCCTTCAATGAGCTCACAGTCCAAAATATTGCATCAAGCAAAAATCTAATGTCAACTAGTCCATGCGACTACTCATGGATCTCTCATGGTCTCGTCAGCAAGCAAACTGACACCCTGATAGAGAATGATCCTAGCACCACTCTTAGACGTCTATTTTCTTGGACATCCTCACTAGGATTCTGAATAGTTCTAATGTTAACAAAATCCCTACTTTCTATTCTAGATTAGAGTCATCTCTGAAAACATTCTGTGCCTAGATAAGCTTATCTAGAGCTATGAGTTTCAAACTGCTATCAGATGAGACCCGTTTAAAAAATCATTTTCATCAGGATTCAGTAATCTGCATCTATGTGTGTGTCTGTGTGTGTGTGTATGAAAACCTGATTTACGTTTTATGAAATAACACTTTTATCATGACATGAAATGCACCTTGAATTCTTTTTTTAGTCTGTCCTATTTAAAAAGTCTTCTTTTTTTTATCATTTTTTATTTTTATTTTTTGATTTATATTTTATTTTAAAGATGTGTGGTACAATTCAGGATTAGGTATACAAGTGGACATCGTACAGGTAAAATTTGGGCCTGCCTTTGGTGCCCACTTTGCCTGGTTTGAGATCATGCGCTGATCACAACCCACTATATTGGTGTCATGACCCATAGTGGGTTGCAGCCACAGTTTGTAAAACAAGAGTCCAATCCCTCACTGCTCAAAGTGTGAGCCATGGACCAGCAGCATTGATATCACCTGGGAGCTTGTTACAAGTGAAGACCCTAGACCTACTGAATCAGAATCTGCTCAGATTATCTGAGAATCTTTTTAAAAAGTAGATTCTGATCAAGAGGTCTGGGAGAAACTGAGATTCTTCATTTTTAACAAGCTCTCAGATGATGTCAATGCTGCTGAAATTGAGATGATATTTTGGGTGGTAAGGATTTAGAGAAAAGACACAAAAGCAAGTGAATAAGGTTAAAATCATTCTTTCTTGTGAGAGACAGTCTCACTCTGTTACCCAGGCTGGAGTGCCGTGATTTGGGCTCAAGTGATCCTCCTGTTTCAGACTCCCAAGTAGCTGGGACTACAGGTGTGTACCACTACACCTGGCCAATTTTGTTTTTTTGTGGAGATGAGGTCTTGCTATGTTGCCCAGGCTGGTCTAAAACCCCTGGCCTTAATCAATCCTCCCACCTAGGCCTCCCAAAATGCAGAGATTATAGACGTGAGCCACTGCACCCAGCCTAAAAGTGTTTTTGTTTTGGTTTTTTTTTGAGGTTCTGTTCTTTAAGTTCCATGAGACAGAGATAAATCTGTGTAGATCATCACTGTATCCTATGTGACTAGGAGACTGACTGACACATCATGCTCAGTGCAAAATGTATCCGTGCAGTAAATAGATGAAGAAATGAATACATGAATTCCAGTTTGGGTGTAGAATCAGTTCAGTCTCTTAGGTATATGTTAACTTGAACGTATATCCTTTGGAATCACACAGAATTCAGATCTAGATTTATCCATGGCTGACATTTGCTTTCACCATTACACTGAAGATAAACTTATGAGGAAAAACTGTCAGCAATTCCCCTTGGCATCTACTACCCTAAGGCAGAGTAGCACAGGGGATTTAGAATACTACCATATAGATTTGAATCCTATTTTCAGATATTGATACTTGTCAACTCTTCAAATGGGTGAAGAAAAAGTGCTCTTAAAGACTCATACTATTGTTGAAAATATTTACTAAAAAGCACCATACATTTGTCATTTCACATTTGATTTAATTTGGAAAAATACAAGCTTTACTACACGCAAAAAAGGTGAGCCAGATCAGGACCCTGCCCCATGACCTCCTCTACTAACATACCATCAGACAACTCAAGAATTCTTGATAAAGAGTAGTGTGATTTTCCCCAAATGAAACTAGCCTCATCTATTGGCTTTTGATTACAAATAGGAAGATCACACAATCTATTATCAAAATGAAGCCTCCAAGAGTATAAGAGGGCCCTATTAATAAATTCAGTGGACATAGTGTCTCAAGCCTGTA
Organism: Carlito syrichta; assembly: GCF_000164805.1. Lineage (NCBI taxonomy): Eukaryota > Metazoa > Chordata > Mammalia > Primates > Tarsiidae > Carlito > Carlito syrichta. The sequence goes on from NW_007248113.1 coordinate 92,619, forward strand.
ATCCCAGTACTTTGGGAGACTGAGGTGAGAGGATTGCCTAAGCCCAGGGGTTTGAGACCAGCCTGGACAACATGGTGAGACCTTGTCTCTACAATAAATTTTTTTGTTTTGTTTTGCTTTGTTTTGTTTTGTTTGAGTTGGAGTCTCACTCTGTCGCTCAGACTGGAGTGCAGTGGCAGCTCCTGGCCACCGTATCCTCGACCTGCTGGGCTCCGGCGATCCTTCTGCCTCAGCCTTCCAAGTAGCTGGACCTACAGCCGCGCGCTACCATGCCCGGCTAATTTTTTGATTTATTGTAGAGATGAGGTCTGTCCAAGTTACCCAGGCAGGCTCGAACCCGCAGACTCAGGCAATTCACTCACCTCAGCCTCCCAAGGCGCAGGATTACAGGCTGAGCCACCGAGCCCGACTTCAATAATTTTTTTTTTTAATTAGCTGGCCATGGTGTCTCACAGCTGTAGTTCTAGCCACTTGGAAGTCTAAGGCAGAAGGACCGCCTGAGCCCAGCAGTCAAGGCTGCGGTGGCTGTGAGTGTGCCACTGCACTCCAGCCTGGACAACAGAGTGAGACTCTGGCTCAAAAAAATAAAAATAAAAATAATTAAAAATAAAATAAATGAATTAGACCACCCTGACACACAGAGACACACAGGTAATCTAGAAGAAGCCAAAATACTACAACTTCACGGCAACATCACACCCCCAAAAACATGTATTTATATTTTTCTGATAGCACTTAGTACTTTATTTCATAGCTGTTTCTTAATGCTTAGCTTCCCAACAACAAAGGGAACACTTGCCGAGAAGGGAGGGGGTTCACCTCTGTGTCTCCAGTGCCACCTAGGATCTGACCACTTCAGGTTCAATGAGCATTTATCAAATTGATTTGTAGTCTGGAAATATAAAACCTACCTCAGTAATAGGTTATCTGGGCTATATCAGCCTCGGGAAACTAGAAGCCATGGAAAGAAACTGATTCAAGGAGACTTGGTTCATTTTCCTTATAATGGAAAATGATATTAAAACTCTAGTTTACTGAAAAATCACAGTAAAATCCAGTAACTGAAAGAAAGAATGAAGTAGATGAAATTAGGCAGCTAAAGATCTGTAGGGGATTTGTGGTAGAACAAAAAACAGGGTCTAGACAGAGTTGCCAGCAGCCACGCAAAAATGCAGACAATCAATTGTGCACTCTGAGATCGTTATTACTACAACTGCTCATTGCAGATGGCAAGGCCAAGCTATCTGTAACTTATCTTACAGCCAAAATATCCTGGAGATACTCCTGGCTGGCATTTAGCCAGGCTGTGTCCATTGAGGGAAGCTTCCTATCTCCACAGACATAATGGAACTGACTGTTTGAGATGAAACCACATTCAAGTAGAAACCCTTTTAAAAAGGAAGAGACAGAAAGAATTTATAGATTCAAAGATCCAAGCAATTGATGTAACCACAGGAATTATTTCCCAGATCTAGAGAGATGGAACCATTCCTGTCATTTCTAATAGACGTGAGTAAAGTCTAATAGACTGAGTTGGGAGTTCATTCAAGCTCAGTGTTGGGATCCAATGACACATCACTTTTTTAAAAAATGCTCAGGTTCTCTAATGGGCAGCTGGTGGTACCAGTTCACTTACACAGGAGATGGGAGAGAGGGTTAAAACCGAGCAAATAGTAGCCCCCATAAGATAGCAAATTGTCTTGCAGAATAGAACCCGGTTTGGGTTCTCTTTCTGGATTTCGAGCTGGCTGGTCTTCTCAGCTTCTTTCTCAGGAGTTTAAAAGAGGCTGAAATGGAGTGGAGAGAAACTAAGAACCATCGTTTGTTAACATTTTGCCCTATGCAAGTACTGTAGTGTATTGCCTCATTTAAGAGTCAGAGCTACACTAGACATTAGGCATCATTATGTCCCATTTCTACACAGAGAACCAAGAGGCAGAGAAGTTACTTGCAAAGATGGCAGAGAAAAATTGACTTAAGTGGGAAGTGGTTCCAAGCCTCTGAACCTGCGTCTTTCTGGCCCCCAAGCCCCCCTTTGAAATTTTCCCCTAGAATCGATGGCTATTGAGGTGGGTGACAGGGAAAATCCTACTCGTTCCTCTCGGTCTTGGAACGATGTGCCCTTCAAACCCAGATGGTAAATTCCCTGTGTGAACTGCAAAAGTAACACGTGATTGCTCTGGAAACCTGCAGTTTATTATTTCTGTCTTACTCTTACAACACATGGTGGCCATAGCAGTTGGAAACAAATAAGAGGTGATCTGGTCCTCGGAAAGTGAGTAACTATGTAATTACAAAGCTAATGTTGTACAGTTTCCATAAATAACATGCAGTTTGCTTTTGTTATGAAGAGACGTTCAAGATTAAAAAGTGTGGGGCGTGTCTGATAAATAAAGTGTGGGGTAGGAAAAAAAAAGATCTAGGCACATAGTAAGGGAGGGGGGAACATCTTATGTTAAGAAATGTTATCTTGATTTTTGGATGATCGTTACACCCTTATGAAATTCCCTCTCAGGGCTTCCCTTGGGGCTTAAAGACTTGATGATTTGCTGTCTTGGTTATACCAGTGGCAGAGTAAGACTTCCACCTGAAAATCTGCCTTCAGAGAAGGCAGCTTGTTACTATTACCCAAGATGAGGAGTGTCCTCATCAAGTTTCCACCTCTTGGGGTCTGAACTGTGGCAGAAGAGGATTACAGTGTTAGATCATGTAGCCTGTGCAGTGCCTTCCAAGGTTCTTGGAAACGGATGCAAACCATCCCTAATCTAGACATTCCAGTCTCCTCACACATCCTTCATTCCTAACTGCCTGGGTCGAAGTCATTTTCTCCTTACCTAATTTTTCTGGGAATGCATTATCCAATATTTCTGTTTTGGAAGTAGTCTCATCTTCTTTCCATTCTGTGGGCTTTGCTATCTAATTTCAAGCATAAATCCACAAAGTAGAGTTGACATCTAGTTCCAGGGTCTGTCCAGGGGATTATAGACATGCAATAGATGTTAAATCATGATGACAACCACAATAGACCCAAACAGAAATGTGATCATAGGGAAACACTTCATTTTCCCAACTGCATGAACTCTTCAGAGCTTTGACCCCAAAGCAGCTCTGTAGGCACATGTGCGCGTGCGTGCAAACACACACACACACACACACACACACACACACACATCCATGGCTTTTGTTACCATAAGCAGAGTTTCCATTCTGTCCCACTGTATGTTTATACAACACCTCATTGCTATGGTCTCTAGGAACATTGCTTAAATTATATGACTAGGAAATGTCAGGGAAGGACAGGTTTAAAATGAAGCTGAAAAAGAACAGAGAATTATAGAGGGTAAGAATGGGCGATAATTTCAAAAAGCAATTATTTCCTAATATTATTTTATTCTGACATATTTCTTTAGGAATACATATTTCACTGAACATTCGGATTCTCTTTATCCACGTTAGCCCAACTCAAAGCTAACTATAGACCAAATTTCTCAGTCTAAGATATTTCTGAGAAGGGTATGGAGCCTTGACTCAGCTCCAGCAGCAATGCACAAGTGATATATGATCAAAGAATAACCTTGCAAGAAAAAATATCATAAAATGCCCCAAAAAGGCCAATAATAATACATCCTGAAGGTGGCTTGGATGAGGTGAATACAACTGTTCATGCTGATTGTGTAACTGCTGGCTATGAATTTCGGATCTTTAACAGCATGAACTGGTCACGCCATCAGGCTTAGTCGGCAGACTGTCTTCCCCATTTCTACTCCAGCTGGAATTCTCTGATTCTCTTCCCCAGTCTCTCAAACCAGTCCAGATTTTAGGTGAAAAGTTTAACTAGATTCCAAGCCCCATCCACAGAGCCTGTTTCAAGTCATGCTTGGTGCCAGCACAGACCTGGTCTTGTACTCTGATTCTGCAATCTTCTGGTCTGTTCCCCAAAGCTGGAGTACCAAGTCCCTGTGTCTGCTTAATGCTCCGAGCCCTTTGCAACTGGGTCCTCACTTGTCTTTCCTCTTGTAGTTTTCTTCTCTAGCTGCACCATTCCCACCTAGCGAAATAAAGTCTCCCCGTTTCCCCATGACACACCCAAGTGCGCGCACAAACACTGGTGGACTGCTGGTGGAGCAAACTGCCCGCTGTCTGGACACTGGCCTCCTCATTCATATGACATAATCACAACTGTTCTGGAACAGTGCAGTTTTAGGTGTCAGTCCTTCCCGATCGGCCCAATCCTGCTGCAGTAAATTGGGCCTCCTTACCAGATCGGAGGCCATCGACCTCCATGTCCAACAACAGCGCAGAAATCATTCGGCCACACCCTTTACTTCCTCCAGAGCAATTGCTCTAGAAATGTTCACTCATAATCTAAGTCTACAGTAAAAAATACATTTTGTTTTGACGTGTAAATATTTTGATAGTTTATTTATTTCACGAAAGATTCACCAAATATCAAGAGACTTTACTAGGTACAAGCAGAGTCACAATTTCAAGATTGTGATGGTAGAGAATGATCTTAACTTCCGGGAAGATCTCAGTTGAATCGCCACCGCTTTGCACAGAAATCCTGAGACTGACTAATCAGGAAGCTAGCTTTTTCAGAATACCCAAAGCTGCTTAAGTGATGGGGCTGATTGCAAATAAATTAATAGGAACTGGCATCTAAATTAAACTTTAACTTAATTCATTGAAAAGTTGTAACTTTACAGTAGAGAAGCCTATCATGACCAGTAATGGGATAAATTAGCATCGGATGCCTCTTGGAATGATTCGCTGAGGAAAAACAACAACATTGGTTCGGTGTTATTCCTGCCCAAAACATTTAGCCTCAACTCAATCATGAGGAAACATCAGACAAACTCAAATTGGGAGACAGTCTACAAAACAACTGATCTATACTCTTTTTTAAAATGTCGAAATGAAAAAGAACAAAGAGAAAGTGTTCCAGACTAAAAGAGACTAAAGAGATATGACAACTAAACGTAACATATGATCCTAGATTGGTCTCTGAACATGCCTTCCCAAAACTGGGAGACCTATTGAGACAATTGATGAAATATAAAGTCTGTAGATTGGATATTAGCATTGAATCAGTCTTAATTTCCTGATTGTAACACTTATTATATGGTTATACAAGAGAGTTTACTTACTGTTAAAAAATACACACCCAAGAATTTAGGAGCAGAGAAATGTTGTGTCTGCAATTTATTCCTAAATGGTTCATAAAATAATAATAATGTCTATATAGAGAGAAAATGGTATTTAAAATGTGGTAAAATGCTAACAATTGAAGAATTCTGGGTGAAAGGATATGGCGTTCTTTGTACTTGTAACTTTTTTGAGAATCTAAAATCATTTCAAAATAAAGGATTACAGAAAGCATTAATCCTCTATGATGGAAGATTGTTCTTTCCTATTTATTAGAAGGGACGAATGGTTCATCCACATTAGCAAAGGCACCCGAGAAGCCGATTCAATTCAACAAGAGCCAGTGGTGCAACTAATATTCCCTCAGCCTCACCATTGACAGGATCCCATGTTGTCCATCTTTCTACATTTAGCCTCCTTTCTTCCCACCTCCTCCTCTCTTCTCTGTTTTCTATCCTCATGTTTTCAAGGGCATCACTTTCAATGAGTTATAAACCGATGTTCTAGAGAGGAAGTGCAGTGCAGTGAAGAGTTGGCTGCCGGCATGCAACTCCCACCTCATCCGTTGAGTAGCAGTGTGTCCCAGGGGAACTGATTTCTTCATCTCTAAAATGATGATAATAGTACTTACCTCATGAGGTTGTTATGACGATTAAATAAAATACAAATGCAAGGCACCTGGCACGCAGCAAGCATTCAGCAAATGTCACCTATTAGTATCATTGGGTCCAATATGCTGAGTACCTCATAAATAAGTTAGCACCATCCGTAATGAATTCACATCATGAGGGCACAGTGGGCTAGACTCCAACAGGGAATGTCAAGTCAAGCAAGTGGATAGCCATGACTGAATTAAGAAAATGCCCCAAATCCCAAAGAATAGAAGACATGAGCATAAATAAGCAACTTAATTCCATTTTAGAGCTGTGACAAATCTAAAACCAAGTAAAAATTACAGGCAACAGCTTGAGGAAAAATGAAACCTAAAAACAGTACTTTGCCTCCCAGTGGGAGATTTTAAAAAGATAGGGAAGAATATTTGATTATGAGACAAAAACATGTGTTACGTTCTCATTTCCTGCTCACGAGATGCTCTGGCTGCCATTATTTAAGCTGTGTTGAGGACACATCATCAGAGACTAAGCAGATATAAATGTTCAGCGGGACGACTTTTTACAACTCCTTGGCACCCCATGCCAAACATTAATAAGGTTTACGAGAAGCCAGTGAGCGCTGTAAATTGCTCTCCGCCTAATTCGAATCATGCTGTAGACTTCATTTGTTTCCTGCATGCTCGTCTGACAATGAGAGATAAATCTGATAAAATTCTCTAACTTGGAAAGAGGTTTGTTTTCTGTCCAGGGAATCTTTCTCTGTGAGGAAAAGGTTATTGGGCTTGGAGCCACGGGCAATCATATGTGTACCTGAAACTCTCCTTTGATATTCTGAGCGTTGTCACACAGGATTCTTTGCTTATTCAGCCTTTTTAAATGGTCCCACAGGAATGTTCTTGTGCAATCCCTTCAGCCACAAACTCGCCTGCAGCGCAGTGATTTAGGACCGAAATGTCATTAAGTGAGCCGTATTTTACTCGCAGGGGCTGGGTGGCCACCACTCTAGAGCCTCTGTCACCCCAAACTCCATGGTTTATTTACATTTTTAATATTTAGGGGGTAACTAGTTCCAAGACACACATTCCAGTTCATACCTTGTCAGAGTATTCTGCAGGCGGGTCAAAGAAAAGGAAATTGGCTTCACCTTGATTTTCGAGCATTTCAGACTGTTTTTGCATTCTGGCCCTACTGATATTCTTTTTAAAACAATAGTAGCGTGTTATATTTTAATTGCATGTGGCAAAGTCATAACTGGCAATTGTCAGGAAGGAAATTTTCCATCTTGTGGAAAAAAATAAATACCAGACACTTCTTAAACAGCTCTATAGCCTCGTTCCTTCCTTCAATCCTAGAATTGCAAAACCTATACTTAGAAGTAATTAGAAATCCAAGCAACACTCTATCCAAAATGATAACGTTCTTCAAATAATTATGAATGAAACTCTTTTCTCTTCACACAAGGATCTCAAAATGTACCCTGAAAAGCTAAAGAAATGGCTACGACTACAATAAATTTTACATAGGACAATAATCACATCATCCCAACAGAATCAGAATTTTAGCACAAAAGTAAAAACTGTAGCAATTACTGATATATACACTAATATTCCTAATAATAGTTAAACTATCAAGTCATAGCTAACATTTACTGAATACTTACTATATGACAGCACTGGGCTAAGATCTTGACATGGATGGCTGCTTTGAGTTCTCACTTCTACCCTAAGAGTTGAGTATAATTAGTATCCCCCATGCTACAGAGGAGGAGAGTTTAGCATGGAGAAATATTTCACACACAGGGTCACCGCGCTTATAAGTTGTGGGACCCATCTTTGATCCCAAGTCTCACTCCAGGGAACAAGCTTGGCCACTTTTACTTTGCCGTGCCTCCTTATCATCTAATTCTAGCCAATTATCCAGCAACAAAACTCTTTCCAAGTACTGGTGATGCCAAAACACTAGAAATTTCTTAGAAGGCCCATCTGGAGTTCTAGTCAGGAAAAACTCTAGGATGTAAAAAATAAAGGTGTCACATGGACTGGGAGTGGACTCAAGAAAACTCCAAGATCCCAATGACGGCAAGGAGCCCATTAACTGGAAATTCAGCAAATACGTATTGAGCCAGACACCTACCATATGTCTGGCACTGTCCCAGGCACGTGCTTTGTGGGTGTAGACCCACCTTTGGAGTCTCTGTATTTTTCAGAAACCCAGATATCAGGTTCTGTACCAGGAGGCAGGGCTTCCAGGTTAAATAAGACACAGTCCCTGCTTTCAAGCACCTTATAATCCAGTTCAAACCCGACAGACAAGAAGCAGGAGTGTGCTTTGCTCTGTGTAACTATTGTACTTTCTTCTTACTCTCCTCTCTTCTTCCATTATAAAATGAGAGAGTTAACCGTTCACAACCCAAATCAAACCTAGAGATACGCCATGATGGTGTTCATAATTACCCTTTAAAAGAAGCAAAAGACCAAAGCCATCTTCATTCCATGGAATCAGAATGTGCACAAGCTGAAAAGAATCTTAAAAGAAGCGTAAAGACTGCCGGTTCTCTGAGCCTACAAGCAAGGAAGCCGAGGCCTTGTTCTCATGAGAAACAACTGGGAGAGCAGTGGCTCTCGCCCACGTCATCCGGCTTCCAGGGACTTTGTTGCACCATGTTGGGCTGCCTCCTGCGTGACCAACCCATGTCCCTTCTGCCTGCCAGGAGAAAATGAAAAGTTTTATTGTTCATAATTTTGGGTAAGTTGCAATATTGTGGGCTCATATAAATTCACTCACAAATTATACTCAATAAGCCCCAGTGAACAATTTAAAGGCATGATACCACCCCTTCTCTTGCTGGGAGAGCAAGGTGATGATGGAGCAGGAGGGAGGAGAATGGGAAAAGCTCATAAATTATGAGAAGCGAAGGAGTGATTTCATCAAAGTGCCAAGCTTGGCCCATGGAATGTTTCAATTGTATAAAATTTATAGTGTTCTGAGGGGGATGATTTACGGACCCTAATTTTTCACAATAAAAAGCTCAGTGGGGATTCTGTGAATGAAATATCTTTTTAAAAATAAATAAAAAATGTAGTTCAAAATGAGGGTCAATGGTGCCATGTCTGGAGAATAACTCCTTCTTGGATCAGCTCCAAAAATGAGTCACAGGAGAAAGGTCTAATAAAACATGCGTTATTTAAAAAGGTAGAGGAAGTGGTATCACAAACAAGCAATATGCAGAAAAGCATGTCTAATCCAATTTGTTCCATTGGTAGAGTTATATCTTTATCATGAGGTTTCAGGGAGCAAAGAAGAACTGGATAGAAAGCTAAGGGTTTTCATGAAAGTTAAGGTGTTTTGAAGAAAAGGAAGACAAACAAAATTAAATCTTATTAAAAACAGCTAAGTAAATGTGCCTTATATTCAAGAAGAAGAAAAATGTAAATATGTATTGCTTTCCTCAGATTTGGTCTCTATAGATTTGGAGACTAGGTTCCATGAGATAATTCTTCATTCCTTTTTTCAGAGGGGCCTTCCACTGACGGAACATCAGGAGGTGCCCTCTGTCCACAGGTACAGCTAGATGCTAGACCTATGAGTGAGGACCGGTCCACTGAGTCACAATCCAACCTCAATCCCACCTGCATGTTGGTCCGTCCTCCATAGTTTTGGCTCACCCTCAGCTTCCCACCAGCAGATTAATCCTCCTATAGATTATATTCCTGTCCTTCCTGGGTGAGGTGGTGCCAAACTATCTAGACTTTCCAACTTCTCTCCCTGAGAGACTGAACGAGGCCAGTCCTAGGATGCCTAGTTGCTTGCTCCCCGCTTCCAACAAGTTAGCCTTGTATCTCAGCTCCAGCAAGAGTAGAGCTTGAGTTGACCTTATCACTGGGAATAGTACTATTCATAGCAAGTTATCCCCCTCGCCACATACCTGCCAGTGGATGCATTCCTGGGCTCCATCTGCACAAGCCAGAATGTGCTATTTTGCCAAGACTCTCTACATATTGATGGTGGTGATTAACTAGTAGGAACAAGAAGATCAGAACCAGGTTTCTAAAATTTAAGTGCTATCCTTGATTTGCTAAATGAATTTGATTGTCTCAAATATCTGTACATTTCCCGCTTATTTCACTTTTCTGGTGGACAGATTTTAAGGTGGTCCTCTCATGAGGCCCAGTTCTTGTGCCTGCCTTTGTACAATCCCATCCCCTCGAGAGAGGACAAGACCTGTGGCTTACAAACGTAGGATATAGCCAAGGTAATAGAATGTCATTCCTGTCATTACATTACATACAACTCCATTGTATGATTAGACTCACTTGAAAGACTCTCTCGGTTGCTGGCTTTAAAGAAAGAAATTGCCATTTGGTAGTGGGGTGTATGAGAAAGAGCCATGAGAAAGAGAAAGAACTGGGGTATAGAGGCAGCCTCCGATTGAGAGGGGCCTTTATCTGATAGTCAGCAAGAAGCTGGAGTCCTTAGTTCTTACAACCACAAGGAAATGACTTTTCCCAACAGTTTGAGTGAGCTTGGAAGCAGATCTATCTCCGCTTGAGCTTCCTGATGAGAACTGAGCCCCAGCTAACATGTTGATTGCAACTTCGTAGAAGACCAGTGATGACATGCTCAACTCCTGACTCACAGAAATTATAAGACAATACATGTGTGTTGTTTTGAGCAACTACATGAAAATGAGTTAAACAGCAGTAGATAACCAATACAACTGTAATTCAAATAAATACAAAGAAAAGTATTCACAATGTGTACTGTGGTGGGTACATCAGAAGACTTATTTTTAATTCCTAGGACAAAACCACCAACATAAAGGGGTTTACAATCTGGTTGGAAAGATTAAACAAAATTAAACAATATCATATGACAAATGAGAGTTTGGATAGGGCAGTTTATGATCAATTGCCAAATAAATGAGACAGGCATAAATTCTCCAAGCACACTGGGAAGAGAGGTCACTAGGTCTCAGGAAGAGTTTATGATAGAAATTGAGGGAGTCCCACAGTCTTTGCAGGATGAATAAGGCTGGCTTTGGCAGAGATGAGACAGGAAATAGAAAGCCCTGAGCTCTGTAGAATGAAAATGCCATTCCCTATGGGATCAACAATTACGTAACCAAACAATTATATGACTCTGGCATGTTTTCTCTCTCCAAACCTCAGTTCCCTCTGCTGTTATGCAGGAAAAATAAGAGTATCTTCCTCATTAGGTTGTTTTGAAAGACAAATAACAAAATAACTAAAGTGTTTAGCACAGCTAGAACCTGATAACTGTTTGCTATTATTGTTACCAAGAGGAATCTTCATACATGCTAGAGGAGAATTCAGTTCAGTTCAGTAAAACTCCTTTTTTACCAGACCTTTTAGTCAGCTCAGGGGCAAGCTCAGTCCCAGGCTGTCTCCCAATACCGGGTAATTTCAAAGATATGTTTCCAGCCTTGCGTTGTTAGGCACTTTCATGAAAATGGAGCTTTCCTATACCAAACCATTAGCGACTTGAGAACAAAGGCCTTGTTTCATCTTCTTAACTCTCACCATGTCCAAAACAAAGCTTGGCATGTAGTAAACCCTCCTGAAGTGGTTTGATTTTGTGTCTTTTGTCTTTTAACGATGATTAGGCCAGTATTTCAGGAAGCTGAAAAGAGAGAGGGGGTGGGTTAGAAAGAAGATAAAGAAGGGTACCTGCATAATAAATATTTGTATACCTAACCCTGAATTGTACCCCACAATTTTAAAATAAAAAATTTAAAAGTTTTTTTTTTTTAAAGAAGATAAAGATATTTCTTAAAATTCTAACCTCTCTCCTACTTTTAAGTGTTTCACTTAGGGCTCCAGAATTTAATCCCACCCTGTACAGCTTCAGGGGAATTTTCTTGGCCCAGTTAGCTCAATTTTTTACTTTAAAAAAATATGTATCTGCTGACTACCACTTGCACGTTTTTTTTCTTTTCTTTCAAAATCCATCTTGAGAAATCTTCCTTGTTTGCAAGCATCCCCACAGTAAACGATGGTTATGACCAGTGATGTTAGCAATAAACCAAGGAGGTTCCATCGATCTGTGTTTTTGCAAGCTGCCACTGCCTCCACAGAGGGCACATACAGCACCTCTATTATATCAAGAAGTCCAATTGAGAATGTACTGCGTCTATTGAGCATTTATAAATACGAGGCATATGTGAGTCCTCTAGTTAGCTGATGGAATTTACAGTCTTCCTGTTGTTCAGCCCTGACACTGGAACATAAGTCCCCAGGACTTTACTGGAATATTCACATATGGTCAAATATTACACATACATTTGGCAGCTTGGTAAACTTGAGATGCGGTGTGTTTTCACACAGACAATTGGCATCTGGCTTGAATGTTGAAAAGTATGGAGGGAAACAGAGATGCCAATAGGAAATCAAAAGAACAGAGGAGCAAGGGGAAAGGTCTCTCTCTCTCTCCCCTCCAAAGGAGAAATGGAAATGCTAAAGTTCCATCAGATGATCCGTTGTCCACGTCTGAAAATTCAGCGTGCCTTCAGGGTACTTTTGCTTGAAATTAATCCAGAATGTTGTTTTCTTCAAATAAAGGAAAAAGTCCTGAACAACAGAGCTGATTTATTTTAAGAACTGAAGCCTGTAGGAAGAGGATGTGGAGGAAAAGGCTTGAGTCCCATCTCTATAACTTACCAGCTGCATGTCCTTCGGCAAATTACATAACCTCAGTGCGCATGGGTTTCATCATCTATAAATGGGAACGCACATACTTGCCACTTCACCGCACTGGGTAGTTGTGATTCTAAATAAGATCAGGCAACATGTATAGTCTTATACAATATAAAACAATATTATTATTAGCGTCACTGAAGCATTTTGTTAATAAGTGGGGTAAATGTAATTGATTTCAAAAATCCGTATTATTCATCGTAGTAAATACTTTTTGGTCGACCTAAGAGCACACCTTCTGGGGGGAACTCCCTCAGCTACTTCCCTCCCTCCCACTCCCTCAGCCCAGATTTCATCAGGGGTGTGAGGGCTTTCATGTTAGTTTAGCACAAGTACAGCCTGGCCACAGGTGATTAAGACAATATTCCTAAGGCACAGGCACATCCCTGATCTCAGGGTATGTGACTGACTCCCAGATCCATATAGCAAATCCCATGCAGCAAATCTTCTTGCTCTGGCTTGTTCAAGTTGGGTTTGTGTCACCTACAAGAAAGATTTCTAAAACAACAATGAGTTAAGTGGAAAAATAAATGGGAAGAGGCCGGGCACGGTGGATCACGCCTATAATCCCAGCACTTTGGGAGGCCGAGGTGAGAGGATTGCCTGAGCCCACGGATTCAAGACCAGCCTGGGCAACTTGGTGAGACCTCATCTATATAATAAATCAAAAATCAGGCGTAGTAGCACATGCCTGTAGTTCCAGCTTCTTGGAAAGCTGAGGCGGAAGGATCGCCTGAGGCCAGTAGGTCAAGACTGTGGTGACCATGAGCGTGCCACAGCACTCCAGCCTGGGCAACAAGGCGAGACTACAACTCAAAAACAAAAGAAAAAAAGAAATAGAGAGAATAGGTTTTTTTAAGGGAAAGTAATGGGTAAGAAACACGGCTGCCTAAACTCTCTGGTTACAGCCGTTGAGATCTCCGCATTGTGACTAGCCACATGGCACTGAGCAACCAATCTCCTAGTGCCCTCATCCTAATCCATTCAACGCAATTGGTTTGCAAGGCTCACAACACTTGGAATGCAAATATGATTCCGTTTCTTATTTCCCCAAATACAATTAAAGCCAACTCAAGGATCCCCTGCTGGCTTGGTCCATCAGTTCTCTGTTCCCTGCATCATCTGGAACTCCATGAAGCTTAAATTAACTGAGGAGGAGAGTCATCTCACTTTCGATTCAAAGCATGCAGAGGATGCCGTGGCTTGGCGTGGTCTCTGGAAAGAGGGAGAAACTGCCAGCAGCACTACTCTCTCGGCACCACACTCCACCCAGGCTGCCCAGACCTGCCGGACACAGGCTCAGCCAGGCCCTTCCAAAGTCCCGACTGCCCTATGGGTCTCACGCCCGGGCTGGTGCAGGAGCCCAGCTCTTCAAAACCCACAACCACGTCCTCCCTTTCCCATATCAAAGTCCACTTCAGGAGTCTGGCTGCTCTTTTCAGTCTCTGGTAGTTTAATAGTAATAATAACAACAACAACAGCTTATTCTACTTCTCTTCTGGATTCAAGAGCTATTCATATACCACCACCTACCTTTTCTCCTTAGCTCACCTCTTTTCCAGAGTATTAAGTAGGAGGCAAAGAAATTTAGGTTTAGAATTGCAATTTGGCCTTTGGAAAATAACTTTATAGTACGCAATTATAATACAGAAAATACAAATAGAATGAAATGTTTAGCGTTGGCATCACACACAAAATCAAACAATATCATAACCCGAACAGGTGAACAAAATTTGATGTCTGGAAAACCGTGATCAATGGCTGAAAAAGTTCTTACAGTGAAAAAATGATACCAACGCTGAAGGGCTATATGAGAAATGTAAGCAAAATTGTTTTATGAACTGTGGGAAAATAAGTTGTTGTTTTGTTCTGTTTTTTTTTTTTTTTTTTTTTAAAAAGCAGGATTTATTAAGAGGACAGAAAAGCTCCCACAGTGGGAGGGGACCCAAAGGGGTTGCCCATATTTTTAAATCAATATCTTATTGTGTAGAGAATGTCATTTCAAATATGCATAGGCAACTCATATTAGTCAACCACATATTATTGGTACAAATTACCTATTTTATGTATCGCTAAAAGAGTTGTGTATTCAAATTGGTCACATTTCTTTGAGATTATCTTCTCATTGAAAAAAGGGAAAGTAACCCCTACTACTAGGGACTGCTCATATTGTGGACTCATGGGTATACGACATGTCCAGATGAAGGGAAATTTAATAATAGCAGCAGTTTTTCGTTGGTGTGGTTTTGTATTGTTTTGTTTCTAACTATGGTCTAATCTTTGCTCCAAGTTTTTGTACTCAGTTTTGCAAAAATGTGGGAAAGATTCACAATCCTTGTTTCCTTTTTTTTTTCTTCTCAAAATGTATTCAGGAGAGAATTATCTTGTTTTGTTCTTATTATGTTTCAAATGCCAAAGAAAAACCTGATTTTCGTAGTAGTCCCAAATATATCTGCTGGATTATTACTTAATCTAAGTTTCTGATTTCTCAAATGCAAAACAGGGAAAATAAATGGAACCATCTTAATGCAACCATCTGCTGCTGACATTGGACTAGCATGGAATTAAATAAGATACTGCACGTAAGGCCCAGCACAGTTGACTAATAAATCCCAAGCGCCATTGTTAGCAGTGGAGCACAGGAATCCAACATGCCATTCACGAAGCTGACAAGAATCATTTGAAAAGTCTCAGCATTAAGTCACAATTAGCAGTATGCAGAAAGTCAATCACCTATAGCCCATTAGTTCTCACACCAATTTACAGGTATGTGACCAAATTCTGAGTGATGTCTAAAATTTATTTTCATTTTTAACAGGGGATATATAGAACAAAACCACTAAACGGAAAGTTTTGCCGAGATAGTGTGATGGAATGTAGAGAATATGCAAGTGAAAACAAAGCAGTATGGTATCGACCCTACACCAGCAGAGGTATACTGAAATCTGGAGAGATTTTTCCCTCCCGAAT
Organism: Carlito syrichta; assembly: GCF_000164805.1. Taxonomy (NCBI): domain Eukaryota; kingdom Metazoa; phylum Chordata; class Mammalia; order Primates; family Tarsiidae; genus Carlito; species Carlito syrichta. The sequence goes on from NW_007248113.1 coordinate 108,061, forward strand.
TCAAAATATAGCACATTGGAAGTGTTAGACAATTCTGTATAAACACGATATATTCCGGAAGGACAACCAAATGATAGTAAGCTAACTGTGAATAATTTAGGGATACCACCAAGTTTCCAGCAATGAGAAATGATTTCTAAAAGAGGAAGATTGAGAAGCAACTTCTAGGTAAATTTAATACCATTTGGCATAATTTATGTATCTACCACCTGCACATGGCACACAGTCAGTACTCAGTATGTGTTTGTGGAGTTAATAGATGTTGCATGCCTACATAATCTAAATTAGTAGCAATTTAAACCCATAATTTCACTTCTATTTTTTTAAAATCTCCTTTGTGGAAATTTCCCAAACTACTGAATCATGAAAACACAAAATGGTGAAGACATCTGTTTATAGGGACCCATTTGACAGATAGGAAAACTGATCCCCGAGTGATCACCAGACAGAGGGACTAACAGATATTAATGTTCCTTGGTAGCCTTCTCTTAACTATACCAGTCTCCAAATTGTCACAGCCCTCATCCTCCCTCAACCTCATTTTGCAGCTCTCTGACAGGAGAACAAAAAAAAAAAGGTAACCATAGTCTTGTCAGAGGGGAATGACCAAGAATTGCTGCTAAAGGGAGAAACAGGTTGGGCCAGAATTCTAAGAGGGTTATCCAGTCACTGTGGGCTCGAAAGAGTGTTGAGTTACACTTTTTAAAAATTCAGACCGTTGTTCCTTTTTCTGCATGGCCATAAAGCATCGGTTGCATGCCCTTGACTGAAAGGCAAGTATATCTAAGAGGAATATACGTGATTCACATAGAATTATTCTTCAAAATTTCAACAGCACCTGAGACAAAGAAAAGACAGATTCTACTGAGAGTGGGAGAGTAAAGGGTGGGTGGGACGGGGGAGGGCTGTGCTGCACCTGACGTAGAAAATGAAGGCCACAGCAAAGACACAGAGGGGAGTTGAGATGGGAAGTGAGGGAACACCAAGCACAGTCAGTACTTCAAGCTCTAACACAGCAGGCAAGGGAGGTAGGGAAGAAGAAAGAAACACATCTCCTCCAGGGTGGCCTACTGAGGCTAGAGGTGTGACCCGTCCAGAATAACAGTGGGGAAACTCCAGCCTAGACCACACGCCCTTCCAGTCAGTGTTCTGGAAGAAATTTGGAATCGTTCTCCAGGTCATTAAAATCCAGGGAAAATTTCAGAGAAATTATCCTACCCAGCACTTTGTAAAACCGCTTACCATAAGAATAAACAAAGAAAGTTTGGAGATGTTTCTTTAAAAGGGTAAGAGGCATTTTTAAGTGCCTGTCTCCATTTTCTCTCCTTACTGGCCGCACCCCCAGTCCTTGCCCCAAGAACACACACGTATTGAAATGTAAAGGAAAGGAACAGTTCAGAAATACAGAGCTTGAACAAATTTTAGTCTTCATAAGCCAACTAAATCTCTAGAGGCAAAAGAAGTAAAGATGAGATAAAATCTTGGTTCAAGTTCAATTTTTTTCTTATTTCAATTGATTAGAAAATTTGAGAACACCGTACCACGCTTCAGAAACCATTAAAAATAAAGGAAAAATTTACACTTGATATGCATGCAATAAAATTAAAATTGTGTCACAATTTTATGATTGCCCCAAGGAAAGGAAAGTTAAAATGATGTAAAATTGTTCATTTTATTCATCAGTTTGGCACATTGAAATTGTATTCTCTGGAAGTTTGCCTTCCCTTGAGGATTATTTAAAATAATTACAACTTATTACTATATGGTCTTCTTGATATAAAATGTAGGTCCCGTGATGTATTATTTATTGCTGTTTTTTAGCAACCAGGAGGACACAAAAAATGGTAACAGAGAGGCTGAGGCAAGCGAGATTACCTTCCCAAGAGAGAAAGTTGTTTTCTTATCTAAGTATTTTAGTAGAGCCCTGAAACTGACTAACTTCTCTCCTGAGGATACTTGCAGGATAGTCTTCTATCTAATAGCTACTGCCCTCAAATCACACATTTTGGAAAAAATACAAATGTTTTGATACATTAACATCAAGTCAACGTTATGCTGTTTGAAAGGAGGAAAAGTCTGCAATCTGGAACACTCTGATGAGACAAATAATTTTCCCTATAATTACAAATGATTCCAGTCATTGACTGTGGTTATAAAACCGAAGCTTATATCTGTAGCAGTGACTCACTGCCTTTAATTCTGTTCTCCAAGTTTGGCCTTTCACATTCTTAATATAATGAGCCTCTTTCTTAAGGAAATTGTCCAAGAAAATTGAATCAATTTAAATCAATTTCACATTAATAGACAATATAAAAGATCAACAAGAGACGGATTCCAGGTACAATCCAAAAATTATTTATAGAGAAGTCTTCTTTCAGTAACTATTTACTGAGTTTCTACCACCTGTACAGAATCACTCTGGGCATTACAGAGTATACAGAGATTCAAATGACCTATTATAAAGACAAGGCCACAAACAGCAATAGTGCCCTAATGCCCATGACCACCATGTAAACTAAAGCTTTTGATTCTCATGGGGGAAGAAAGAAATCTAATTTATTTGAACTTTTAAAATTAGAGGTAGCATGTCTCAATGATGAAAGTAACGGGCTAGGACTGAGAGGCTCTAGAGTCTAATCTCAATCTCCTGCAAGCATCAGAGACAAGCTGACCAAAAAAGTAGAAAACCTCCCAGAGGGTGATCTACAGAATGGCCTTCCCTTGTGCAAATCCAGAAAATCAAGTTGAGATAAGCATAGTTGATCAGACCCTAGAGGAGACTGAAACTAGCAAAACTTACACAGACTGAATTGTGAAAGAGAACACTACCAATTTACACTGGTTTATCAGAGTAGTTGCCTATGAACCTGGAATTCTATAGGTCCACTGGCCCAAAGGAAGCCAACATATTCTACTCTCCAGTCAGGAATTACCTTCCAAGAGTACCAGAATTCTTCTACTGGTTGGACATCTTTTCCCTTTGCTGGCTGATCATTTTATTCAGAATAAAAACCAAAACCTTGGCCTGGTCATCAAAGTCACTCAGTGTCTGATGCCAACTCGACTCCAGTTTTCTCTTTTCTTTCTCCTATGCCTGCTGACAACCCACCCACATCCAAGTTCCAGTCACATAAAACCTGGCATTCTTTCCTCAACAAGCTGTTTTCTCATGCCTCCATGCCTCAGCAAGTGGCTGACCCCACTTAGAAAGCTCTTCTCTCCTTCTCTCCTATCCTGCAAGAGTCGGATTAAGTGTCACCCCTCCCCCTGCCAGGTGAAAAGTGTTTCGATGTCTTCCTCTCCCACTTGAATCTGGGCCCATCGGAGTTGATTGCTCCCATTACATTCTGTTCAGACCTCTGTCGTAGGAGGGCTTCTCTCCCTCTCCCCGACTCCAAGTAGACCATAAGTTCCACAGAAACAAGAGCAGGGACCACATTTCTCACCTTTGAACGTATAGGCCTAGTGCTTGGCCTATACATTAAAAAAAAATGTTTGCTGATAATAACATGAGTCTACATTGGACACCGAGTTGGTATCTGAGGGTTATACAGCAAACAAAGAAACTGAGCAAGGGAGCTACATATTCTTCATTGAGCAGGCCACCCAACAATTCTAGTGTTATGCAACCACCTCTGTTCTAGGACAGTATCTCCCACAAGGACCATGGTAGCCACAGCTCCTTCTCCCTCAGACTATATTTAAATCTCTGACAGATTCCTATAAATAATTCAATTTTTCATCTATCATCAGTAGGCAATATAGTTGAGGAGATTACTTTCCAAGTCTGTACTCCTCAGGTTACCTGTCTCCTTGGGGGAGGACTTGATGCTTAAATAGTCACACAGAACCATTCTCATCCGTCGTGGGTTGACTATTACTAGTATCCATTTCCAAACATTACTGGCATCCAACATTCCAAGTACGCTGTCCTTAAATTCTAGAGGTGCATGCTATTACAAGGTTAGGGCCAGCCCTAACTACATGGAAAAACGTGACCTTGAAGAAACAAAGCACTGAGTTTTAGTTTACCTGTATATAGGTTGAAAATAATGAACATTTGGAAAGAATCTTAAAGTTGAAGTAGAGGCCATAAAGGTAGTCACTGGAATCTAGATCTGATTCTCAATTCAGGCTTCTTTCATTACTTCAAAAAGCATACCTCCTCCTGCCTTACAAAATTGTTGTGAAGGTAAAATAAGGCAGAATGTGTTGGTAGAATAAAGACAAATGAGAGTTCTTTGAAAAGCCTCTATATGATATACTTGCAACTAATTAAAAAATTGGTCATTGTTACTGTGACCTGCAGTGCTTGTCCCAAGAACGTTCTTGAACATTCAGCTCACACATCAGTAATTAAGAGCTACAAAAAGGAACCATTGTCTTGTTTCTTTCTTTCTATTACACTCAAACACAGGCCAGGCCTCAATGAGATCCTTGGCATTCTCCATGCCCACCAACCCAGGGAATAACCTTTCCTCGGAGATGCTGAAAGAAATATGAAAACGTGTGCCTATACTGGCCTAAAGTTGGGGCAGAAAGTTAGACATAACAGGCCAGAGGTTTTCTATTTCTCTATGGCAAGATCAAGAATGTCAAACACAGTGACCGGGGCAACAATTTTTTAAGTTCTTTGAGCCTGTGTCAACACTGACACAAAAATTTGCCATATATATGAATATGCATATATGTATATATACGTGTATATGTATGAATGATAGTGTCATATAACAGTGCAACAATTTTAAATAAGGATATTATTTTTCTAAAGGAAATTTTTTACCATCTTACTGCTGGATATATGTTCTTCTTTGACAGAGTTCCTAGCTCCAAAAGGGTTTTAAGAACACTGCCATGCTCAACATGACACATGAGATTTTATTACTTTGAAAAGCACAAACAAAATTCAATAGCTATAAATATGAGAATACCCTCCAGGCATTTCATTTTAAAAAAGTGTCAGGGCCAAGGTCAATAAGACAGTCCTACTAGTTTATTCCGCCTCTTGGCTTAAATAATCATGAAGCAAGAACCAACGGCTCAAGAACCTATCACCCTGTAAGTCAGCTCAAAGACATGGCTTCATGAAGTATTCAGTTTCCTTGCATTCACATCACATTTGGAGAAACTCCGGTGCTGAGTGAAGCATTCTGTTTAAGTCTTTACTTATTTCTGGAATTTTGCAATTATTCATGGCTAATGTTTGGAAATATAATTTATTTGTATAGATTGTTCTAACGGCCTATGAACTTGGTAAATTAACCTATTAGTTCTAGAGTATATACATGTAATATAAACCACAAGCCATTCAAGTAGCTGATTAAGTGTACGCTCCCATCTAACGTATTAATTTTATGACATTTTAGAGAATTAATCTTATTTTCTGTTTCTACATTCTTGAGCAAGTTACAGCACCTCATTGATCAGCCAGTACTAGGAAAAAAATGTGCCCCATTACATGTACTTAAGGACCAAATGAGACAATCTCATCTAGCACACTGAAGATGGAAACAGAATCAACCTGTTTGTATAAAACCCTATCACAATCATAATTTTTTTTCAAAAAAAACAGTTACAAATCCCTCCTACTGGTCTCCAAACTCCTCATCTTATATACTTCCATTGGAACTATAAAACAACCAGTTAAGGTAGTTTTTCAGATGATTTCGATTTAAAATAGTCTCATGCAAACTTTATTTGGTATAATTAATCATGGTTACTTACTCTTGGTGATTGGATTCTCTGTGTAAATTTAGTTTAAATTTTAATTCAAGTACTGCACCTGGTTTTCCAACTTTGTTAGAAGGAGAACCTGGAAAACTCAATGACCACAATCTGAGCTTTTTGCTCTTCTCAGTGATTGGTCTATTTGTTTATTTCTTTATTTTTGTTATGTTATTTAGACTCCATGGCAACTGTGAACTATAGTCAGTATAGACTATATTGTTACCATTGATTTATCTTTTTTTTTTTTTGAGTTGGAGTCTCACTCTGTCACCCAGACTGGAGTGCAGTGGCCGCTTCCGACCACCACAGCCTCAACCTGCTGGGCTCCAGCGAGCCTTCCACCTCAGCCTTCCGAGTAGCTGGAACTACAGGCGCGCGCTACCACACCCGGCTAATTTTCTGATTTTTTGTAGATATGAGAGCTCGCCAAGTTGCCCAGGCGGGTCTCGAACCTCAGGCAATCCACTCACCTCAGCCTCCCAAAGGCACGGATTATAGGCTGAGCCACCGAGCCCGGCTTGATTTATCTTAAAACTCTAAATGCATAGCATACCAGAGAGTGTGAAATGAGGAAAGAAATCCAGTGGTGCCACAGGAAAGGTCAATGGTGTTTACTTCTGTCTCTCAAAAATATACTTGGACTTGTAAGGAAATAACTTAATGTCTTCCTAGGGAAGTATCTCCCTCTTCTTACTTCCAGTATATAAGCAATGTAGAAAAAAATTTTATATATGATAAACAGTTTCTGGGGCAGATTAAAATATAAGATTCCTTTTCACTCAAACTTTAGCTCTTAAGAAAGTTGAATGAGGGGGTCCAAGGCACAAGGAAATATACTTAGAAGTCTTTCTAGACTGTCATATGCCTCTATCAAAATTGGCAGAACTCACTTTCTAAGTCACAAATTAAAAACTTATCACTTGGCCACGTTCGGTGGCTCAGCCTGGTCATCCAAGCTTTTTGGGAAGCCGAAGTGAGTGGATTGCCAGAGCCCGTGGATTCGAGACCAGCCCCACCAACTTGGCAAGCCCTCCGTCTCTACAAGAAATCAAAAATCAACTGGGTGTGGTAGCGCACACCAGTAGTTCCGGTCACTTGGAAGGCTGAGGCAGAAGGATCACCCGAGCCCAGCAGGTCAAGGCTATGGTGGCCATGGGCATGCTACTGCACTCCAGCCTGGGTGATGGAATGAGATGCCAACTCAAAAAAAAAATTTTTTTTTAAAGAATGTATCACTTTTACTTATTTGTGATAATTCCAGTATCCAATTGATCAGTCAGCACATAATCTTTGGAAACAAAACCAGTGGATTGGTAAAAGTTGCTGACATTTCTTTTTTTATTTTTTATTTTTTGAGTTGGAGTCTCTCTGTCGCCCAGACTGGAGTGCAGTGGCTGCTCCCAGCCACCGCAGCTTCCACCTGCTGGGTTCCCGCGATCCTTCCACCTCAGCCTTCCAAGTAGCTGGAACTATAGGCGCATACTACCACACCTGGCTAATTTTTTTTTATTTATTGTAGCGATGAAGTCTCGCCTGCCCAGGAGGGTCTCAAACCCGCGGGCTCAGGCAATCCACTCACCTCAGCTTCCCAAAGGTGCGGGATTATAGGCTGAGCCACTGAGCCTGGCTAATTGCTGACATTTCTAACACAAATGCAGGAGTTCACAGTTGCCATGGGCTCCAAATATCATAACAAAAATAAAGAAATAAGCAAATAGATCAACCACTGAGAAGAGCAAAAGGCTCAGCTTGTAGTCATTGTGTTTTCCACTTCCTCCTTCTAACAAAGTTGGAAAACCAGGTGTAATACTTGAATTAACATTAAAACTAAATTTACACAGAGAATCCAACCACCGACAGTAAAGTAATCATGATGAATCCTACCAAATAAAGTGTTCATGAGACTATTTTAAAACTGAATCATCTGAAAAACCACCTTAAAAGGTTATTTTATACTTCTTGCACAGCTTCTTAAATTTGAAAATCATATGATTATATATAACTTAAATGTTTCTTAGGACTTAGAGACGTAGGTGATGAGTTATTTTAAACACCTCTATCCTAGAACATTTAAACCCATGGGATATAGATCAACAATTTAGGAAGCCAGAATTTGAGCAAATGGAAAAGATCTCAAGAAACTGAATAAATTTCCATGTGGGGAACTTAAGACCAGGAAATACGAAAGGAAAGCAATCAATGTGTCGTCAAGATGCACAGCTTTCTTTAGACTGAGAGATAACTGAGTTTTACTATTTCAACAAAAAAGAATGCAACTAGTGCTCCTCAGGCTTCTATGCAAACAATCAATCAGTTGGCCATACGAAACACTGGGTCCTTCTGGGTGGAGGACCTGCGCAAAGGACCTAGCACAAAGCCAGGCAGATGGGACCTGACTCCACGCACCCAAAAGACATCGTGCCAAATCTCTCTCCTAAGTATAAGAGAGCACATCTGTTTCAAAGAAACGCTTTAAAGAAAGAGGCTGCATTCAGATACGGTTTCCCATATTAACAAACTAACACCCATGCCCTATATGAATGAATTAATTATATCTCGAAGTGGTTATTTCAGTCACGGAAACCCCACAGATGAATGTCAGGATGAATCAATCTTGTGTATTATAGCACACTGTGTTATAAGGATGTCTTAGTGAATTAAATTTTAATACGACATCGAATTTCAAATTTTCAAAAGAAAGAAAATGACTGCATGAGATCAAGATTTACATTTGTACATTCCCACATACATGATGGCACTGAAATCAACTAATTGCTTCCAGAGAAGGCTTTATCTTTGTATAACAGTAAATATATTTATTTGTAGATGTCTACCTGTACTTCCCTCTTAAAAATTTTGAAGGGGTTACAGGTTCTGAGATGCAGTAGGAATCTAGTCAGGTCAGGATGAAGGCGTTGCCGAACTTCCCCAGCGTGGTCTCTTAAGTAAATTTCAATTTACCTAAATCATAACTCACCCCCAAATCCAACCATCTGTTTATCAAACATATATGATGTGCTAGGCACTGGGGATACAAGGATCAAGAAACAGTCCTGCACCAAAGAGGCTTCCCACCTCATAAGAGCGACACGTGAGGAAGGATTGCCATGAGATTTGTGAAAACTGTAACAGAGCAAGTCAAAAGGCACAAGGGGCACTAGGAGAAGTTATTTCGGCTTCTGGTGCAAGGGGTGGAAAGAGTTCAACAAAAGGAAGGACGCTTGAACATCTTGGAGGGTTGGCTAGAACTTGACATGTAGATAGACGTGGCCAAGGGGGGGGAAGGGCACATGGCCAGGTAGAGTGAAAACCATATGCACATTGACAGAGGCATGAGACGGCACAGAATGTTCAAGGAGCACACATTGAGTTGTCAACATAAAGAAGTTATATTAATATATCCTCTAATCTCCTCATAAATAAACTATGCATTAAAGCTACATTGCTGTTCTTCCCCATCTTCTAACACTGGAGGTGGGGGAATCCCATGAATTTTCTTTGAAATTTTACAAGAATCATTCTAAACACATTCTAGTGGAAAGTTACAAACACAATTACAGTAGACATAAATTCATAAATGACTTACAGTTGAACTTAAATGAAGAGGAAGACCTCTAAATTTATGTCTTTTCCATCACCCTTGGATTTTGGGTTAAGCATTTAATTCAGTTCATTATTCAGCAGCACCAGGTGGCAGAAGTTATTCCTGGGAACACAGAGCAGAGGTCAAGCGCTTTGGAACTGGGCAGACCCGGGTGTGAATCCTGCCTTTGTTTCTCAGTAACTAAGGGTAAATTTCTTGTCTTCTCTAGCCTCATTTGTCTTGTGTATAAAACACGTGTCTTACTAGCACATGATTCAAATAGTCTGACAATTAAATAAGATTATACGAGGAGTGACTCAAAAAAGCCTGGAATTATCTTTTGGAGGGTAGGTCCTTTGTAGTACATTTGATCCTCCAGATCAAACAGTCAATCAAAGTTTTTGTCTGGATGTTTTGAGAAGGTTGTATCATGATTTGCAAAAGAAACACCCAGAGTTGTGACAAACAGGTGGCTGGTTCTTCCACCATGATAACCCACCTGCCTCCACCACGCTGAGTGTTCAGCAATTTTTGTCTAAAACCAGCATGACCCTCGCTCCCCACTTTCCCCATTCTCCTGATCTCATCCCCAGCAACTTTTGTCTCCCTGGACGAAAAAGTCCTCAAAGGAAAATGTTTTGCTGATGTGAAAGAGGTGAAACAAGAAAAGTCAGAAAAACTAAAAGGCATCACAATTGACAAGTTCAAAACTGTTTTGAGCAGTGGAAATAGCATCTCAGTAGGTGTATCACATCAAACAAAGAGTACTTTGAAGCTGACTGAAGTTTAAACAAGTAAGAATAAATACGTAACTTGTTATAAATAAATTCCAGGTTTTTTGGGTCTCCCCTCATATGTAAAGGGCTTTTCAGAAAGTCTGATATGCAGTAAGAGTTTGATATATAATTGTTTAAAATAAGACAATGTAATGTTGGTCTGCAAATAACAAGCAAAACTAGGAATTTATGCAATTATCCAAATAATTCAGGACTAGTTCTCATTCTTGAGAAATAACTAGCAATTTTACATATTAAAAAGATGCTGGTTTCAGGTGAAAATAGTTTGGGATTTGATTACTCTAGCAAAGTAAGTCAAGTCTCTTTTTCCCTTGAAGTATGTAGAATTAATCTAAACATCAGTTCACACTAAACACCTTGACTTTGGTTCTCCCGTTTTACTCTCCAGTTAAAAGATGCTTCTATTGTTTACTATAAAAAGATGCCTAGAAGAAAATTACCTTTACACGAAGAAGGGGATATTTGAATATGTGAGATGCCTAAAAGCTTCTACACAGCTTGGCACACTTAAAATATGAGACAACCGGTAGAAGCCCACAGAAGCAGTTACCATGGTAATCTTGAATAGATTAGCCCTGGAGTTCAATAAATGCTGTTGATTGACTCATCAACTATTGCAGCATAGTGTTTTTCAACCCTATGTATGTATTAGAATCACTTGGGACCTTTTCAAGCTCCTTATACCTTCTGGTTGAATTAGTCTAGTATCACACTTAGCATCTATATTTTTAAAACTCTCCAGGTGATTGAAATATGCACCCAGGGTTAAAAGCCACTCGTGTGGTATAACACCTACTTATGATTTTGAAAACAAGAGAAGGGGAAAAGAAAATATTCTATACAGGGATAGTGAAGATGTCATATTCAGTGAATATGGTCACATTCTGTTTCTATTACTCATTTTGAAAGGGAAAAATAATCTCTGTCATAGAATTTAATTCAACTGTAATGTTCACTGAGTGTGCTTACTATCTATATTGCACATTGTGCTAATAATTGTCAGAATTGTCTTCAAAAAGTCAGTGACAGATTTCTTAACAGAGAAAATAATCTGATTAGAGAGACAATATATACACACAAAAACATAATTAGAGATAACTATTACATGGTAATATGAACAATTGAATGGTCTGATTCTAAAGCCCTCAGAGAATTTGGAGAAATGGCCAAAGAGTCTCAGAGGAAGCTGGAAACTGAGGGAAACTGAGGTCTTTATTTGGCAAGGTTTGCAGAAGCAAAGAGAAGAGGAAAGGAAACTTTGGCATTTCTTTTGGGGATGTGCGTTGGGAAAAAATCCAGTTTTCAGGTCATTTTTCCAAAAGGGCCTCATTTGTGCCTACCTAGTTGATAAGCATGACCATCCTTCCCCTGTCTCCTACTTGGCTGTCCTTTCTTCATCATTTATTGCCTGTGTGGCACATGAACGGACACACATCATGATAAAAATGACAGCCATGGCCTGTTTTGCAAAGGGAAACTCCCTGAGAGCAGCTTTATGGGGAAAAATTAAAAGAAAAACAATGGGACATCCTATAGAAATCAAATATTTTTAAAACTCTAGCATTTGTTTCATTTTCACTCATTGTCCAAGTGGGCTTCCTGACATTTTATTTTCTTGGCTAATGTTCTTTAGTTTACCATTTGTCTTCATTCTACAGTCTTGGTCCCTTTGATTTGGCCATGCCCTCCCTTTTAAAGTGTTGGCAGTATTTACTTTAAAGTAGGTTTTAATATTGGCTGAGAATTTTTTCTTTATTTTGTAATTTGTGGTTGGGAAATGATCTGCTTTTTGTTTCAGGTTATTTAATGTTTTCCAATATAATATTGCTTCTTGCACTCCAGTGGGTTCATTTACAAAACATTTAATGTCATTTGTGTCTTTGAAGAACAGTGTATTTGGTTAGAACAAAAGTGAGTCCCTGCATAGAGCTTATGATGGTTTATAATTGGTAAACTATTAACTTGACTATGTCTCTGAACTAATAAAGGAAGTAGGAAACTTTGTATATTTACTCCTTTCCTTTTATCCATTAATTTATTCATTCAACAAATGTTTGCTGAAATACCCTTTCTGTTCCAGGTACCATGCTAGGCACAAAATAAGGCTCAACTCCTGCCTCCAAAGAACTTATAATTCTTTGGGGGGTTGAGAAAAGCTAGAAAAAATAAAGAGCTAGAACACAACGTGAATAATGCCATGAAAAAGGCAAACACAGAGAACTGAGGGAGCGGTGACTCCTCTGTAGACAAAGCAAAAGGTCATTGCTGTACAAATAAAAAAGACCACCTCAGACCTTCAAAGGAAACAACATGTACAAAAACCTAAAATCACATGATATCATGAAGCTTATCATATGGAGGAAGTGACCCAAGATAAGACTGAAGAAGTGAACCAAGTATGAAAGAGGCAGTATGAGGTACCAGAGAGCATGGACTTAACTCTGCAGACAACATGGAATCATTGCCATGCTGTAGGAAAGGAGAAGCATGATCTGGCTTACCACGGCTGTGATTTGGAAACTGGGCTAAGGACAAGAAGATCAGATGAAGGAGATGCAATAATCTGTCTGAGAAATAATGGGACTATGAAACTCAAAGGCAGAAAAAGGGATAGATTTTAGAGGCAGTAGGATGGAAAACTGACAGAATTTGCTGAAAGGCTTGATAAGGTGTGGGAGTGCAGAAAGGACGATCAAGAATGTCAGGTAGGTGCCTAGATCAGGCAACTGCGTGGATATGATGCCTGTAACTAAACGATTGTCCCTTACGCTCATTATGACTTATTTTGCTCAGAGCTAAGTGAAACAAATATATTTAGTAGTCGTGGAAGTCTAATTCATTCATTCTTGACTTAATGCATAAATTTAGGCAAAGTTTCATTTGTACTTATATGTAGGTGATATCTGAATTGAGACCTTCTTCATTTTAATTTACTACCTCCACTTATTAAAACCATAGACCTCTGATACCATTTCTCATCCATTTGTTTTGTTTGGTTGCATTTTTGTTGTGGAGACTTTGAAGGAGATTTTCTTCTTTTTAGAACACTTATTTTCACAGCAAAATTGAGAGGACGCTACACAGGGTTTCAACATACTCGTGCCCCTATACATGCATAATCTCCCCCACTATCATTATCCCCAGAATGGTACATGTGTTACAATTGATGAAACTACATGGACACATCGTTATCACCCAAAGTCCCTATTAACATAGGGTTCACTTTTGGCAAACATTCTTTGTGTTCGTATAAATGTAAAACAACGTGTATCTATCATCATTGTACCATACAGAGTAATCTTGCTGCCCTAAATTATCCATTTGTTTTAACCTCTGAGTCTAGAAAAGAGACAACAGGCAGACCTCACCTTGAACTCAGCCAGGATGTCGATTGATTATAGAATTTTATCATGTTAAGGGTTGGCCTATTGTAGTTTGCTGCTACTGTAGGCCTCCATGAGTACATGAAGGTCATTCGGGTGAATTCAGGGTCTGAGGGAGTAGCTTTTCTTTTTTTAAATATGTTGTGCTGCCTTGTGTATCAGATGTTTTTCTAATGTCTGTTGCGTTTAGAAGGTGAAGGAATTGGAAACAGCCAGAGACCAAAAGGAAATAGAAGAAGGGCCTCCTATGAAATAAGAACAGATTCATCTCGTAAGTAACGAATAGTCTAGAGCACTGACTGGCACCTGTTAACTGATCTTGTCTGCCAGGAACCAAGTCGGATCCTTGCACAAGCAGAAGACGCAGGCTGGTGAAAAAGACAGACTTGTTTAGGGAAATAACTTTTCAGCTTTATTGAGGTATAATTTAGAATTAAAAATTGTGTATAGACAAGGTGTACCACATGATGTTTTTATATTTGTATACATTGTAAAATTATTACCCATAATCGGGTATTTTTTAACTCTGCAGACAGATAGCAGAGTTAAAACTTCACATAGTTACCAATGTGTGTTAGTGGAGGAATGGGAACACTTAAGATCTACTGTCTCAAAGAACAGAGTACCCTATGTTCTCACTCATAAGTGGACCTTGAACAATTATAATACTACAAGAAAGAGATTGGCAGTAGTAGGAAACTGTCAGGGTGGGGGTGGGATTGGCAGTTGAGGGAAACTGCTGGGGAGGAAAGGGTGCACCTCAACAACAGGGTACCTGCATAATCAACATTTGTATACCTAACTTGAATTGTACCCCACATCTTTATAATAAAAATAAAATAAAATAAAAAGACCTACTGTCTCAGCAAATTTTAAGTATACAATACATCACTGTTATTAACTATAGTCTCCATGCTGTACACTAGGTCTCCAGAACTTATTCATCTTATAACTGAAAGTTTGTATCTTTTGACCAACATTCCCATTTCTCCCACCCTTCAATTTCTCCCACCTCCCTTCTACTCTCTGTTTTTATGTTTGACTTTTTAAGATTCCACATATAAGTGAGATCACGCAGTGTCTTTCCGTATCTGGCTTATTTCACTTAACGTATAATATCCTCCAGGTCCATCCATGATGCCATAAGTGGCAGGGCTTCCTTCTTTTTAAAGGCTGAAAAAGATACTTACCCTTATCTTACATCATACACAAAAGTCAACTCAGAATGAATAAAAGACCTACATATAAGACCAGAAACTATAAACTCTTAGAAGAGCACACAGAGGGGAAGCTCCTGATCATTGGCCATGGTAATGAGTTTTTTGGATATCACACCAAAAGCTCAGGTCACAAAAGAAAAATAAATAAATGGGACTACATCAGACTAAAAAACATCTGCATAGTAAAGGAAATAATCAACAAATAAAGCAGCAGTCTACAGATGGAGAAACAATATTTGCAAACTATATATCTGACAAGTGGTTAATATCCAAAATTTATAAAGAACTCATCCAACTTGATAGTGGAAAAAAATTAACTTGACTTTTTTAAGTGAGCAAAAGACCTGAATAGACAAATTTTCCAAAGAAGACATAAAAATGACCAACAGAAGTATGAAAAAGTGTTCAACATCATTACTTATCAAGGAAACACAAATCATAACCACTACGAGAGACCACCTTCTGTCTACTAGGATAACTATTATCTAAAAGTCAAATAATAACAAACATTGGTTAGGGTATGAAGAAAAGGGAACACTGGTAGAAATGTAGATTGGTACAACCATTATGGAAAACAGTAAGAGACTTCCAAATAAATTAAAAATAGAACTGCTGTATGATCCAGCAATCTCTTTTCTGGGCATACAGCCAAAGGGAATTAAATCACCACCTCATAAATATATCTGCACTCCTATTCTCATTGCAGCTTTAGTCACAATAGCTAAGATTTGGAAACAACCTAAGGGTCTGTCCATGGATAAATGGATAAAGAAACTGTGGTACATATATACAGCAGAATACTTGTCTTAAAAAAAAATGAAATCTTGCCATTTGCCATAGCATGGATAAGCCTGAAGGACATAATGTTAAGTGAAAAAAATCCAGAAACAGAAATTAAAATATTGCATATTCTTGCTTATATGTGGAATCTTTTAAAAAATCAACTATACAGAAATAGAAATAAAAAACAGTGGTTATCGGAGTTTGGGAAAGGAAGAAATAGGAAGATGTAGGTCATAAGATACAGAGTGGCAGATGTATAGAATGAACAAGCCTAGCACTCTAATGTACATGAGTTCTATAGGTAATAGCATTGTTCTGTATATGGAATTAATGCTAAATGAGTAGATTTTAGCTGTTCTTGCCATAAAAACAAAAAAATGGCTGTGATCTGATGGACATGTTGATTTGCTTCATTATGGTAATCTTTTTACTATCTATATGTATACCATAATATCATGTCATATACCTTATATCTACACAATAACATTCATATTAAAAATAAATAATAATGATATTTAACCATACCATAATATCATGTCATATACCTTATATATACACAATAACATTTATATTTAAAATAAATAATAATAATGACATTTAACCAATGAGGAAATTTTGCTGAAGATTAGGAAAAAAGAAGGTACAGAACACTAAGACAGTAAACAGCGGATGAGCTAACTGAAGGGATCAAACCAAGTGCAAAGAGCCATAGATGATCTCCCAAAGCCAAAGTTGTTTATGCTTAGACTGAGGTGAACTGGGGTCAGGGAAAATGAAGAGTGCTTCAGTCAGTAAGAAAGGTTAAAGACTACTGTCGATACACTCAATAATGGCACTTTAGGTTGCCTCATAGACAGAAATGATGATGGGATACCAATCAGGGACTGAAAGAATATCAGAGAAGTGAAGTTCTCCAAATAAATCAAGGCTTCCTGGATAAAAAATGCTCAGCAAAAATCACGGTTAAAAACAAGAAATGTTCAATGAATTCTAGAGCATAGAGGAGGTACTCTACAACCAATTTTCAAAATGAAAAAGAAACTATAAAGAGAGGACATGATAATTCATGGCAAGATTCTACAGGATGGCAACCAAGTCTTTCAACAAGAAAACACAAAATGAATGGTCAATTGCTACTGAATTATTACACATGCATATGACTGCACAATTGATATTACACTATAATATATAGTACTGATATTATAATAAAATACACAATAAAGTGTTGATTAAATATTATAATACAGCACATTATATCACAATAATATTACACGTTAGATTAGCCAGAATTCAGAGAAACAGATAAGAGTCATCTAAGGCTGCAGGGATGGACCTGTCCATTTTCAATGGTATCAGCATAATGTGCAAAACCATCTCTAAATCAAAATCAAGAGTTTTCTTCCCAATTGTTGTAAGGAATTCCACTTGATGGTAGATTGTGCTGTCTACATTCAACCCTATGGCTAGGAGGGTCAGACACCACCACTTTCATGATGGAAAGCTCATGTCACATAGTCTCTTGGTGTCTCATGGCCAGGCATTTCATCTCTATGTGGTCCAGTACCAAGCCAGAGGATATTTTCCAAAGGGTCGTAATTACTTGAAGAAGAGGGCATAGATTTGCTCTAAAAACCCTAGGGATCTGCGCTAGGAGTCTCCTTTTGGTACTTGTCAGAAGCTCTATATAGTATCCCCATGTGCTCTGCACATTCTATCCCAAGATTTGCAAGATCCTAAGACCCAGGTGGTAGGGCAGCTGTCACGGAAGCTGGAATTGCCACAGAACATTCTCTGTCTCTCTGGTCCACATTCAAAACTGGCAAGTTTATGGGTACCTCTGTACATAGGTAGGAGTAGCATTCTCAAAAGCAATATATGTGACCACAAAAAATAATAATAATAATAAACAGCATACAAAGTATTGAACTGCTGTTTCATGGTAGACGGTACAAGATGCAGCAGCTTTCCTTTCCTTTCTCCTTACTCCAGATCATTGAACCCCTAGAATTGAGGATTTACTGAAATGCCAGGCCCCTGACTTTTTGCAGGGTTTACATCTCACTCTGTACATTATATATGTCTTACTAAGGCATCTCATTTGCTACTTTCTGCTTTCAGATCTAATCAGTATAATATCATTAATGTGGAGGACCAGTGTGATGTTTTGGGCAACATCAAGATAATCAATTTATCTGTATACTGCACTACAGCAGAGAGCTGAAGTTATCTAACCCTGACTCCAAGAATGTGAAGTCTACTGTTGGCTGTGCCAGATAAAAGCAAACTGCTTCTGTGTTCCTTGCACCTTGGTATGGGAAAGGGGGCGTTTTTCAGGTCAACAGCTACATACCAAGTGCTGGGGCTATGTTTATTTGCTCTAATAAAGATGCCCTGTTTCGGAGAGCAGTTGAAACTGAAATTACCATCTGATTAAATTTAAGATTTATAGTCATTCTGTAAGATTCAGTCAACGTCTGAACACACCAAACAGACAAGTTAAATGGGTATGTCTCCTGCAGGTTTGGGATTATGATTCATTCCATCTTTATGGTCCAGTGTCTCCCCAGCTGAGAAAGTAACAAGCAACTACCATCTTTCTCAGGCCACAACTTGCTCACCTAAAATAGGTATCACTCTGCACATTTAAGTCTTTGGAAGTGGCACCAATCTTTGTGACTCCCTTCGTCCCTCCAGCCCCCACTCCCTGCTCAGTGATGTAATGTTGCCGCTGGTTTACTATCTTTGTAGGGATAGGAAGTTCCAGAGGTTCCAGGTTCTTCCTATCATAATGGCCCTTACCCTATGTGTCGGAGAGCCAATGCGGGGATTCTGACAGTGACCAAGTATGTCTTTTCCAATTATATATTCAAGATGGGGAAATAACCACAGTGTGGGTCCGTTGACCAACTTGACCCACTCTGAGTCAAACTTGGGCTCAGCAATCAGGTCTTCCATATCCTGATCACTGAAAGTTCTCATTTTAACTGGTGGGTTAGAGTTGGGAGTTTAGGTCACAGGAATTAACATGATTAAGAGTGAATATTTAGTAATTCCTAAAAGATCAGGGTGTTTCTTATTCCACAGTGCACAGTCATTCTATCAAATAACTGGAGGTCCCTTTGCAGAAAGGTTTGGAGGAAGATTTATGGTATTTACCTGCAGCAATGATGGAGGGTCCTTTCCTGAAGGAAGCCTGGACTCTCCTTCACTCAAGGGTTTCTGAATCTGTAAATTGACTTAGGTCAGGATACGAGTGGCCGTGACTCTCTATAATGACAACTCAAGTCGGGTTTTTGGCCACCAGAATGAGAGTTCTTCTATTATATAGACTAAGCAATATACTGGCAGACTTCCCACCTATTTCGTTCCTCAGGCCATCATGATTAATTAGCCACCAACAAAGCTCCCTGCAGCCTAACGCGTTCTGATCACTTGTCGAAAGTGCTCACCTAGTCTTTGATGGATCAGTGCTGCTACTTGGCCTCTGCCATTCCAGGAATCCATCACCCCCACTGAAGTCAGGGTGCCCATCCCAGTGGCTCATCCTCCATGGGCATACCTGGTCTGCAAAGGAGAGCAGCACAGGGTTTTTCATGGATGCTGGTGTTCCCCTCACAAATGTGGTGTTCAGAGTCTTAACGAAGGAGGTATCTCCTGGGCATCTTTCTCGGAGGTATCTTTCTCGGGAGATACAGCTGGGAACAGTGTGCGGTCTGTGTATGATCTATCCTGTTGGCCTGAGTGTTTGAATCTCCTCCTCCACATCCTGCCTCAGAGACTGTGGCATCTCAGCCTTGTTGGATACAGGCCATCATGTGCTGGAGCTGACTCTACCGGCTCACAAGAGCACAGCATTAAAATTCCAGAAGTTCCGTAAGCCAATCGTGAAACACAGTCATTATTTAGAAATTAAACTTTCAACTTCAGTAGGAAAAAAAAAAAAACTTACTAGGGAGAAAAAACAGGGAGCTCACCTATCTTGTCCCAAGAGTTTCATGTTTAAACTGATTCTCTCCAGAGACATTGTAACATAGGCCTGTCTCCTACAGGTTTGGGTTATGATTCATTCCATCTTTATGGTCCAGAGTCTTCCTAGCTGAGAAAGTAACAAGCAACTACCATCTTTCTCAGGCCACAACTTGCTCTCCTAAAATATATAAATAGTAATTCCAAGCTGAGCCCAGTGGCTCACGACTGTGGTCCCAACACTTTGGGAGGTTGAGGCAGGAGGATTGTTTGAGCTACCATCTTTCCAAGGTCACAACTTGCACACCTAAAATATATAAATAGTAATTATGGGATGAGCACAGTGGCTTACCCCTATCGTCCCAGTACTTTGGGAGGCCAAGGCAGGAGGATAGTTTGAGCCCAGCCTGGGTAATATAGCAAGACCCCATCTCTAAAAATAATAATAATAACAATAAGTAAATAGTACCTCCCTCCCTGAAAGGGTTGTTGTGAGAACTGAATGAAACAATGTATACAAAAGTACATCACATACTACAGAGCATGTACAAAATTCATAATAAATATTAGCTGTCACTCTTATTTTATGAGAGGAAAACGTCACCCATCAGTTCTACATACAAAAATGTGGCATGGCCATCAGACACTGTCCAGAGTACCAGGACAAGAGCCCTCAAACTCCAAAATGTCCCAGGGTTGGTTTTTGCCACTTGACTTTTCTGAAGCAGCTGTGCTCCCTCAGCTTGATGGAAGTTTTATACCTTCTACTCCTCTGATGAGGCTACGTGCACACTCATGGCACTGGCTGAGTTTGTCCTCAAAGCAGCTTGACTCTCTAACCTTGAGTAAACTCAGCAACCCAGGGCCTATGACAAATGTGCAGTAAGGACAACGTTACAACAGAGGCGCTGCTTGATTTATTGTGTCTTATGAAATAGAAACCTCCTCACATCATGGGAATTAGTGATGGAATTTTAAAAAGAATAACAAAATGAAATCGGGAACGGAAGAAAAAAATGCTCGGGTCCAACTCAGGGAAAAAAAAAACTTTCTAATAAAAAATGCAAACCAGATGCAGTTAGAGATGACTGATAATTAAGGATGATAAATGAGTAATGTTTTCTATTGAATTACCCAGTGCACATTATTGCTCCTACATGAGGGAACAATTTATATATGGCTGTTGGGCTATCTTTTTTACCTAAATTTTGAGTTCGCAGGCAATTCCCCAATCCCAAAGTGCCCTCTCCATCCCAGAGCCCTGCATTTCCCTCAGGAAAGAGACTCTCTTACTTTCAGAGATCTCTTTTATAAGAATAAGAAAGGTTAGGGCAGATTATGGATAAATGGTCTCTCCAGTAAGCATAAAAGTATGCAACAGGCCGGGCTCGGTGGCTTAGCCTGTAATCTCAGCACTTTGGGAGGCCAAGACGAGTGGATTGCCTGAGCCCGCGGGTTCGAGACCCACCTGGCCAACTTGGCGAGACCTCATCTCTACAATAAATCAAAAATTAGCTGGGCATGGTAGCACGCGCCAGTAGTTCTGGCTACTTGGAAGGCTGAGGCGGAAGGATCACCGGAGCCCAGCAGGTCAAGGCTGCGATGGTCGGGAGCATGTGTGTCACTGCACTCCAGGCTGGGCAACAGAGTGAGACTCCAACTCAAAAAAAATAAATAAACAAATAAAAAACAAAATAAATAAATAAAAGTATGCAACAAAAGCCGCAATAAGTAAAGTACAGGCCCTACTCCCCCAGTGGGAAGGATACACTGGCATAGAGCTACCAGTATTTCCAACCACAGTCTATTTTGAAACTAAGTGTGCATATTTTTCAGCAGGTGGTAAAGTGCGCAGTCCGTGATTAAGCCTGTCTTTAAAACTCAGAACGATCCCTGCCTTTCACAGTATTTATCATGACTACAGCCTCTTTTCAGGAGTTTTAGCCTCTAGCACATAACTTAGTATTAATAGCATACTGTCTTTTACTAGTTACCATTTTTTAATCTATGTGAGTATTCTCTCACCAACTAGATAGTGGACAAGGTGGGTGCTTGATTCACATAATGTAGCAGATAGGATATCCTCAACAAATATTTGATGATTGGTTGACTATAGATGCTTGCTCAATTGTTAAGATTACGCTAAAATTCAACTAAGACAATTAGCTTCTGACCAGACCTGGTTTATGTAACTCTGGGATTTTTTAAACATGAGGCGATCATGTCAACCATATAAGAAGGAAAGTTTTAACAAAGAATAACTAATAGTCAAATGATAACCTCTTTCTATCCCTGAATATGCCTACTTAAAGGCTAAATTTTCCCAAAGTTGCTGTGTATCAATTATTGCCATTTGAAATTGTCAGCTGAGTTGTTCAATCTTCACTCTAACACAGTGAAGAAAATAATGTCTACTTCTATGCATTAAAGGAAAAACCTGCCCCATCGTGGAAGAAAGGCAATGTATTAGAATGCATTCCTCTAAAAGAGGAATTCTGATTCTCCCAGAGCACCCACCAGCTAGGACAGTAACACTTGCTATCCAGCCAATGAGAGGAGTTTGGTTTAATTCAACTTATTACCTGAGAATATTCTATGAGAAGGGATTGGGGGACTTCACATGTGGACTCTCATTCAGTTCATCGGGTTATCTTGGACAATAAAACTTTCTTTATATTTGCAACCTCGCCCATAAAGGAGGAATAATTCTGTGTCCCAGATAGAAGCTTCCAGTAAATGTTGACAGAATCAGATGAAAGAAACTACGTAGGTACACGATCGGTTGAAGCCTCTTGTCTCGTTCGTATGTTTGTGTGTCTTGTTGGATGGTCTAGTCACACTCTTTCAAAGCCCAGTTGCTGAACATCTGGAACGGAGCAGGTTGGATGATGTGGCCATGACCATGGTAGAGAAGTCACTCTGCAGTTCAACATCAGACAGCCAATTTCTTCTCTGTTAGTTTTAAATTTAAAAATCGGCCCCAGCTGCTCCAACTTCTTTTGGCTCTTGATTTAGAACACTAAATAAAGACAAATAATTATCGCACTGGAAAGAAAGTAAACAAATGTCATGTGATTTAGAGACAGAAGTTACAACAGTTTGGGTCACCAGAAAGTTATTGTATCTCTTCCTTCAGACTTTTCTTAGGAAGTGTTGGGTTAAACACCGAAAGGAGCCAAAACCCCTGAAACATTTCATAGAACTTGTATCTGACTGTGGGATCTATATCTTGATAGTGCCATGGCTAGATAAAAACATTACTTAGATTTACTTCCTGTGTTTGCAAAACGTCAACAAAGAGTCTGGTTTTTGTGGAGGTGATGGGGATGAAGGAGAGTCTTTCTTTTAATATTCTTGAAGCCTATTTTTCATATTTGGCTCGACACAGGGGGAAATGATTAACAAAATTAAATCCATTTTGATTCAGATGGTAATGAGCCAACTTCTAATTATTAAAAAAAAAAAAAAAACTCTACTAACGATTGAACTAGAATTAGAAGAGACACACTGGATAATTAGACATGCCTCATTTATGTGGTACCTATATCATAAAAGCAACAATTCTGTTCAGTGTAAAGGTATAGGCTGTAATTGTTAGTACTTTTTCAGGCAGTGGCTAGCTCTTTGCATTTAGAGACAAAAGGGTGTGAAAATGATGTTATAAAGTTTTGTGGAGTGATGATTGCTAACCTGTCTCTTTCAGTTATAAGTTACAGAAGCTCAACTCAACCTAGCTCAAACTAAGGGAATAATTGACTGGCAAAATTGAGAAAGTCAAGGTGAGAACAGGCACTGCTTGATCTAGAGATTCTGTCTATCAGTGTCATTCAAATTCTGTCTCCTTTCTCTTGGCTTAATGGTCTCTTAGTTTGGCTTCATTTTCAAGAGTACATACCCACTGGTGGCACAATACTGGCACAGTTACTGGCATCATAGGCAGATATAGCCCTTAAAGCTGAAAAAGGGATCCCACATCTCTCTGATTGGTCGGGCATAGGGAATATGCCCAGCCCTGGAAGAAAAGGAAAGTCAAGCCAAAACTATATGAGCTGAAGTTGAGACAGATGGTTCTCATAGGAAAACGAGGGTTCAGCTACCAGAGGAGATAGTAGACATTCACTACAAATATCCTTGTGTCCTCAGTTTCTCCCTACGTCCTACCCTCTTCCTCCAATACCCTTAGCACACTATGGGTGCAGAAAAAGGAAATTCTAATTGTGAAACAAGTGTGGGAGAAACAGCTAATATTCACCCACCATCTGCCTGATCATAAAATACATTCACCAGCCTCTCCCACAGTTCTCTGGAACCCTGTGAGTATAATTGGCTACATAGACTCAAACCGCAGTGACACATGTAATTTCTGGGCTAAGGCTTTAAAGACCATTTGCCTTCTCCATCTTCCACCCCCTTTGCAATAGTGACCTTGGAGCCTTTGTGGTCCAGATGATATGGTTATCAGATGGAGGAGGACTTCCCAACCCAAACTTGACTCACTTCAGCAAAGAAATGAACTTTATTGCATTGAGTTATGGAGACTTAGAGCTGTGCTGGTTGCAGCAGCTAAGAGCAATCATCTTAAGTGAAATATTACCAGTTCTCAGCAGCCCTGCAAAGAGACAACAACTAGCAGCTAAATAAAACCTTACTTATGAATCTCCCATAGGTATTTCCTCTCTAACTTCTTTACATTGAAAGTTTTTTTCTTTATACAAAGCATTTAATCAGCATTTAGGGCATAATAGCAGAAACTCAACACCCTAAAAGGATATTCTGCTTATGTTAAAATGATTTTTGAGTCTTTATGAGAACATTTCTAAAATGTATTATCTCTCTTTATCAGCCATTTCTTAAAAACCAATTTCTTAAAAAATTAAGAAATGTCTGCTGATGGAACACAGCCAAAAAAAATCAATTATTTTAATATACTTCAATAAATGAAGAAATAGACTGAATGAGTACTGAACTGACCTTTAGATATTTTTTGGCAGCCAATTTTGAAAATCATTCTTTAATTATTTTCTCTTTTTATTTGCTTTGTTCCCTAAAGTCTGGTGCAGGCAGGATCCAGTTCATTGAGGATTCTGGCTAACTGCGTTTCTATTTATCTAGGTTTTAATTGAAATCAGAAATTAAGATATTTTTATTTTGGATGCATCTTCTGTATGTTGAGGAGAAAAAATTAAAAATTAATTCTTAAGAAAAAAAGTAATTGAAAGATATTTTACACTAAGAATGTAGAAAAACAAACATTCCCCCCCACCAAGGCCTACATATTGAAGGAAGGAGGAGGGAGCGAGAAAGAAAAACAACTGCTAGATTCTAGAGTCTTGTCTTTCTGTTTTAATGGCCCTACTGATAATTTTTTTATTTATAGGTCATATTCAAAATATTTTAGTTTAGATATTCCCACCCCTGCCTCCAAGAAGTTTACTTTGATGAGAAAAGTCTAGATATAATTTGTTCATTCATCAAATATCATGCTCCTCTCATAAACAAAACCTGCGCCCTGTTGCAGTCCAAGGGAACATGCAAAACCAGTTACATAGTAACCAATTATGGTGTAAGAAATATAAAGTGCTATTAATGCCATATGCACAGAAGCACATGCAGGAGTTGCAGAAAGCTTCCCAAGGAAGGAATGTCTCAGCTTAACCCCCAGGGACCACCAGCCTAGTAAAAATGCAAAGGAAGGGCATCCTGGGCAGAGAGCTCAGGCACAGAGGAGAAGTAAGGAATCTGCTTGGAGCCACTGGTGGTGCATCAAGCATCTTTTCAAAAGACATGATTTTACAACCAAGTGAGTTGTGCCTTATTTCTCAGGGCAATTCAGGGTGTTGCCTGAATCTTTGGCTTGAGAGCCCCTGTTGCCTACAAGTTAGTCCCAGGAAGCTGAAGTCTTGGATTTCGTATTGTTGCCCCTGCAAGGACCATCAGGAACCCCAAGAGAGCCAACCAGGAGGCAGGTGGTGACCTGCAAGGCTGAGCTGATTGGCTCAGCAGGTCAGCACGTGACATGAGGACAAAACTGCACCAAAACTCTGTGTGGGTCAGTGAGCGCCTTCTCATCCTTGACTGTGGGATGAGGCCTTAGCCCTGTCATGTCAAGAACTAAGTGTGGCTAAATACAGATCTGTGAAAACACCACTTGGAGACCAAAATTTATTGAGAGCAGGTCAGTAGCATATTTTGACATGAAGGGTGACTTGTTTCTATAAGAAGTCACATACTTTATTCATTTATCTATCACAGAGATCATTGCTTAGGGAAGCTACAGGGGATTTCATTAAATTATCACCTTTCATTGATTTCTATCATGTCTTTATCAGTCTGCATCAAGTTACCAGATATGTGTTTGTTTGTTTGTATCAAGTTTGATTATTCACATATATCCTGGTATTTTACAAAAATATGTGAAACATAGAAGGATGGCATACATTAAGAGCAGATGGTAACAAAGAGACATGCTGTTTAAAGAAAAACACAGTGACAATAGTTACATACTGTTATGCCAATTTATTTAAATAGAGAAATGCATGCATGCATAGAAAAAGAGACTGCAAAACTATTCTGGGTTTGTTTGCTATTGGTTTGGGGTTTTGTTTTTCTATGTATTCCAAATATTCTGAGAGCCATATGAATTATTTTACAACTATCAAGTCTTTTTTATAGCATAGGTGAGACAAGAATAGAAATACACACACACACACACACACACACACACACACAAAGGCAGAAGCTCAAAACTGTATCTCAAAAAGTTAAATATACTTTTGATAGATGAGTCACAAATAGTGCCTAAGCTATCTAACAGTTACTGTGAAAAGAAAAGCTTGATTAGCCGCATGTTTCATATTGTTCTATATTAAAATAAACCATTTGTTAAGGAGAAACAGTGATTTCTTAATATATCCCCCAAAATATCTCCCAGTGTCTTCTCTAAGACATTAAAAAATAATATACTCATAAGAATTCTAAAATCTTGGTTTACTACCTAACCAGTCAGTCTTTTGATGCCCATGGACTATCATAGAAGAATAAAACAATAAAATAGGAACTATCTTATACTCATGTTACATGAATTGCTTGATTACTAGGCAAGTAACTATTTCCAAAATGGTTTTATATTGTACCATTGTGATTTACATATCAAGTTGAGAATGGATAACAAGAGTGATCACACAGAATCCCCATGAAAGGACTTCATTTATTAACTACAAAAAAAAGTAGCATTCCATGATATTTAAAAGTTAAAATGGAATCCTCATATGAGATCAATGATTCAGACTGTATTATTCAAGAGAGTAATGTTCAGTGGTCTCTCGTAGTATTCATAAGGAGAACAGAAACTACGTGACAGCACTCATTCTCCTGGGCTCAGAGTGGGCAAAACTCCTTCTGAATTGGTACTTAGCTGGGGCTATGACACAAAGCTGCATTTCCTATTGCATTTGACACCCAGCCATCAATGACTACAAGAAATACGCCTTCCACAGAGGCCCAGAGCTAGAAAGTTGCCCCTAGAAATTCTGGTCAGGGAAACACTAAAACTTCTCATGCTGGATCCTCCACTATCTGAGTCCCAAAGATTCAGTCATTACATACAACTTTTATGAAGTATGAAGGAGACAAATAATTTGTTCCCAACTCTGTTGAAATCCTAAGTCACATTCCTGTGGAATGAATGTTTATGGCCCCCCCAAATTCATATGTTAAAGCCTAAATCCCAAAAGCAATGGTATTTTGGAGGTGGAGGTCCTTGAGAGGTAATTAGGTCATGAGGGTGGAGCTTTCACAGTTAGAATGAGACCCTTAGAAGAACAGACATAAAAGACATGATCCCTGTTCTCTGCCATGTGAGGACACAATGAGACACACATCTGTAAACCAGGAAGAAAGTCTTCACCAAACACCAGATATGCCAGCACATGGATCTTGGACTTTTCAGTCTCTGGAACTGTGAAAAACAAATTTGTGTTATTTAAGCCACCCGGTCTAATAGCTGGTGCAAAAGCAGGTTGAACCACACTAAGACATCCATATAAAATGTAATTAATTGCTCTGATTATTTGTATCTACTCAAAGGATACTAGTTTACAGATGAGTTCTTGGCGCCAAGTGTAAATTTAAAATACTATGTTTCAGTTCAATAAGCATTTACTGAATACCTACCATACTCAAGAAATTCTGTCAGGGGCTATGTAATACATCAAGACAAGAACACAAGCATGTGACTTTCAGAAACAACTGTGATTTATTTTCCAAACACAAATGCCGAAAGAGATTACCAAGCCACACCGTGTTGTGCTCAATGTCAGAGCTTCTACATTCATATGAGGATCAGACTCAGAGATGTGTGTTGCATGACCTTATGCTAAAGAACAGCATCCATCCATCTTCAGAGCTCTCCAGAAATAGAAAGTCCCCACCAATATCTCCAACAAAACAGATCCCAGGCAAACTGGAAGAAACGTTGAAGTAAATATTTTTATCAGCTGGGATCCTAGCAGGTGCCATTAAACATATCCCAGTGGTTCTCAAAGTGGTGATTCAAGGAGCCAGAAGACACCAAGAAGTGTTCAGGTCACACAGCAGCTTAGCACTAAGCTGGGAATGGAAGTCAGAATCTCAAAATGTGGTGGCAATAGCAAGAGCATCATCTGAGAGCTTGTCAAGAATGCAAATAGCAGGCTCCACTCAAAGCCTACTAAGTCAGATACTCTGGCCTGGGGCCCCGGCAATGTGTGTTGTAAAAAACCTCTCCAGATGACTATGGTACATGCTGAATCTGAGAGTCATTGACGTACCATGACATGGAGAACATTTTAGCTGCAACTTGATTTTCTGAACCTGTTCTGATGCTACATCTCAACACTGAAGGCCAGCCATAGCATGACTTCTAATTCCACATCCTCCTCAACTCTTGGAAGAGTTCATTTTAGCTTCTGAGGAAAAGAAGAAAAAAGCCAAACCCTTTTCTCCCTTACTAATCAGTATTACCAGCTTTTATTCTCAGAACCAGGCCTGTACCGAATTATCTAAAAATATTTCAAAGACCTTTAATATCCCATTAACACATGGGAAAATAAACCACTGACAACGTGTCAATGACTTTTTTTTTTTTTTGCTTTGTTTTTTCTGTGATTGTGTTATTAAAAACAATGACAGCTTTTGTGATCCTGTGTTCTACGGACTTATAGGAGATCTACCAAAAATGGCATAAACCCAAAGCAACTTGGTAACTGCAAAAAAGAATTCAAGCTAGGACACAAATGCCAGTGGCCCAAGTGGCTTATGATTAAAACATGACATTGACTTTTCATGATTCTTACAACTAATAAGAAAGATTTATCAGCATCCAAAAGCAGCCCCCAGAGGAGGCAGGGCTGCATGCAGTGGTTACCGGTTTCCACTGGGAGTGGAAAACGACGGCACTCCAGAGCAGGGGTCCTCAAACTACGGCCCGCGGGCCACATGCGGCCCGCCGAGGACATTTATCTGGCCCACCGGGTGTTATGCCGCCGCTGCCTGTCCTTCCTAGCAGCCGACTCGTCCGGACCACAGTGCACATGTGTGGAATGTGCATCGCACTCTCCGACTCCCCTCCTCCTCTCAGTAATCTCAGGAACCATGCACTCAAAATGGCAACCATCTTTGGCAGCACTTATGTCTGTGAACAGACTTTTTCCAGAGTGAAACATCTGAAATCTCCAACCAGATCTAGACTAACTGATGCACACTTGCATCACTTGTTACGACTAGCAGTGACAAATATGGAACCGGACATTGACCATCTCATTAGCCAACAGCAGGCCCATAGTTCCCATTGAAATACTGGTAAGTTTGTTGATTTAACTTTACTTGTTCTTCATTTTAAATATTGTATTTGTTCTCGTTTTGTTTTTTCCCTTCAAAATAAGATATGTGCAGTGTGCATAGGAATTTGTTCATAGTTTTTTTTTTTTAACTATAGTCCACCCCTCCAATGGTCTGAGGGACAGTGAACTGGCCCCCTGTTTTAAAAGTTTGAGGACTCCTGCTCCAGAGACTCATGCGTGACAAGGAGAAGGTCCATGGCTTCTGAAAGAAAGAACTGATCAGAGTTGAGGATATGCTTACCTGCTCCATCCATCCATCCTTCATGACCAGCCCAAGTCCCATCAACTCCACAGGGCCTCCCTCACTGGCCTGGTATTTTCTTCCCCTACGATCAGTCACAATGTAGTGTAGTGCCAAATAGCAGAGTGGCTGGGAGTCAGACCACTCTGACACTTCACTTAGGTGTATGGTGAGAGGCAAGCTCTTAATCTTTCTGAATCTCTGTTTTCCTGTCTGTAAAAATATGGTGAATGATACTACCGACATCCTAGAATGGTTTTTGTTTTAAGGATTGAGATAACACATGTAAGATGATTAGCACATTTTTCAGGTGAATGCTGAATAAATGGAACTATCATGTTGGCATTATTGTTCAAATTTGGTCTATGTGGGATGGTGTCACTGAGTGGGATGTAAATTCCTGAAGAGTTAGCAGTAGGTCTGTGACTTTTTTTATAGGAAAGAAAGGAAGAAGAAGAAAAGGGAGGAAAGAAGATAAAACCATTCAAAACAAAAAAAAAGTCACCAACTGACTGACTTCTGTATTTCTGCCTAGGGAGTTGATTCCTTTATTTCAAGTTTCTGATTTCGTGAGTCCATCTGGTTTTGCAAACAGATCTTCCTTAAGGATGAACGTAAAATCTGAAAGTCATTTTTTTATTCAAACTGGGAGAAAGAGTACTGGGTATATGGCAGGGGGGCAAAAAAAAGAAGAAGAAGAAAGAAAACACGAGAAGAGTGTGTCTGTGCAGCAAAGACAAGCCTGGCATACTTCAAAAGTTCTCTGAACTCTGACCACTCACAGAAAGCTGGAACCACTATGGGAACCAATTTGTCTCTCAGTCCTGGTAGGGGAGTCCCAGAAAGAAAGCCAAAGAAGTGAAAATTCCTCAATCCTCTGGCATGGGAAGCACCTCTCAATCACTGTCTCCAGACGCCTGTCTCTCTTTCCTGCGTTTAGCTTCTACCAGAGAACTCAGAAAAGGAAAGGTAGCCTGTGGCTGCTATGTAATACGTCATCTACTTACTTAGTTTTATGTTTATTTGTGTGGTTCTGTTTCATGAGATCCTCTAGCTGCCCCAAACCCTCCCTGAGAAGCCAATTGAAAAGAGGCTATATCTTAACTCCTTTGAACTCTTCTATGATAAAGATGATTTTGAAGGGCATTTCTGCAGATCCTTATTTGCTTTAATGAAACTATTGAGGAACCTCCTTCATCCACAGAAACCAGTGGCACTGCTATTATTAACCTCTCTGCTCGTGCCCACAAGCCTTCAAACAAAAGGAAAACTGTTCCTTCGAGTCTCCAAAAGCCAAAGAAGATGATGCCTTTGAAGGTTTGTAGGTCATAGGCAACAGGTTCCAGAAAAAGAGTCACCCTGCTGGCAGCAGCAGCTGGAGAGTTGCCAAAGTTAGGACTGTTAGCAAAGTTAGGGCAACATGCAGATTCCCGGCTTGATGGCTGTCTCCATGTGCAGGGCTCCAGCAAGGGTCTAAGCAACTAAACCAGCAAGAATACCAGGTATGATTCAATGTTGCTGTTTCATTGTTTTATTTGAAACATCTACTTCATTGAAGAAGAAGAAGGAGAAGGAGAAGGAGAAGGAGAAGAAGAAGAAGAGAAAACCAGGCCGAGCATGGTGGCTCATGCCTGTAATCCCAGCACTTTGGGAGGCCAAGGGGAGAGGACTGCCTGAGTCCAAGAGTTTGAGACCAGCCTGGTCAACATGACAAGACCTCGTCTCTACAAAAAATTAAAAAATTAGCTTGTCTTGGTCACATGCACCTCCAGTCCTAGCTACATGGGAGGCTAAGGCAACAGGATCACCTGAGCCCAAGAGGTCGAGGCTGTGGTTAGCTGTTATCAAGTCATTGCACTACAGCCTGGGCCATAGAATGAGACTCTGACTCAAAATAAAAAGAAAAAATAATTAAAGATAGAAAACTAGATAGAGAACTAGATAGAGACCAGAAATATGCTCTGGGGATATTTTCAGAATATTCCCAGAAACAAGGTCAAAATAAAGCAAGGCACAGTCGACAGAAGTTTGCTGCTGCAGTGATCATTTACAACTTTGTCACTTTGACATCATGGACAACATGGCTGCTTCAAAGGAGTTCCTTATCCCAGATCATAATCTCCCAAGCCATCGGTCTACTGCTGCTTTAGCACACTGCCTGATATTTATAGTCTAGTTCAGCTGTGTTCTCAATCAAGCATAGGCTTACAGCTAGTTAGGGCAAGCAAGAGAAAGAAGGTAAGTCATTCACTGAGCATCTTCTGTGACTGGGCATTGTGTGGGGCTCATAGACATCCTTCATTCTTTCAGTCATCATGGAACCAGAATGATTGGGTTTCCTCAGCTCCCAAGTGTATACCTTATTATCCTAAATTGTAATGACTCCAAGTTCTCACTCCCCAGATTAGCAGACTCGTGTCTTTTCCTGGAGTCACTTTCTCATGTGTCCAAGAATCCCTAGATATGCTGACTCATCTGAATTAGTCCTGGCCTGTCTCATAGGCCAGAACTTCAAATGACTCTTGAGCCTGGACACCTCCATAAGTGCTGTCCAGGAGCTGGTTGCTATGAAAGCCAATGCCAGACTGCCATCATGGCCATCATTTCTTGAGCGCACCTGCACCTAGTAGACCTGAAATACATTACTCGTGAAGTAAGATGAGTACTTGTGGGAGTTGCTTAGTAAAAATGGAAAGGAAAAAAAAAAAAAGGACAGAATGAAGAAAGTCTTCCAGTCAAAATTCTAACACATGTTTCCGTGAGACTTGACAAGTTAACTTTAAAATTTATAGGAAAATGCAAAGAATTAAAAACAGTCAAGATACTCTTGAATAAAAAAGTAAATAAAGGCAAGATACAATGACTTGCTTATATATAGATTTAAAATGTCAAGTCATGTTCTAAAGTTATGGTGACTAAAACAGTGTGGTATTGGCACAAAGATGCACAATAATATTGATGGAATAATAAAGAAAGCCCTAGGCTGGGCATGGAGGCTCACACCTGTAATCCCAGCACTTTTGGAAGCTGAGACAATGGGATCACTTGAACTCAGGAGCTTAAGACCACCCTAGGCAATGTAGTGAGCCTCATCTCTACAAAAACTTACAAAGTTAGACGGTTGACTGGGAAGATGGCAGCAGAGCCATTTGGACTGTGCAGGTCCCAGTGTGAGTGAGTGAGTGAGTATGTGGACAAATTTGCGTGCATGCCTGTGTGTAAGTAGGCATGTGAGTGGATAACTGGATAGAGACTCAGGATCAAGTAGCCAGGGCTCTCCTGGTGACATGGCTGGTGCTGCAACTGCTCTCCTTGGACCCACCACCTCCTGAGGTGCAGAAGCTGGGCACCATTTTCTAAAATTAACAATGCCCTTCCCAGGAAGATGCTGCCAGGAGTGACTGCCGTGCCAGACTCTGCCCCACCACTGCAGTTTCAGGTCAGACATGGGCAGTGATGTCCATAGGGGAAGCACAGTGAGTGAGCCAGAGGCAGAGTCCTACAGGAAAAGATGAAAAGGCATCCCGCCACCATCTTGAAAACTGGGCAGGGAAATGTTCTGGCATTCTCACCATGGAACAGCAAAAACACACTCTGTGGCTGGTGGGTTAACTACTCGGGGGTTGGTAATGACCCACAGGGAATATCCCAAAAGCACGAACCGTGGAGGGACAGGATGAGTGAGGAGTCTCAGATGCCCTAGCCCCCACCCTGACCCAGCAACAAGACAAACGATGTGACTAGAAAAGGATGAGCAAGACCCCTAAGAGATCAGCAGTGAGTCCTGGGCTGACTCAGCTCCCTCCTCCATAGCAATCTTCTGAGTGTCAGACCTACATGGTTGGGGCACAACTGAGAGGGACGAACCCAGGAGGAGCCTGGATGGCAGCCAGATGGGAGAACTCTACTCTGGGATAAGCATGGCCAGGGCACCATTGCCAGCACCTGGAGAGGAGACAATCCTGCACCTCCCCACAAGAGGGGATCCCCCTAACCATATGAGAGCAGAAGGGGAGGACTCATGTCCCATTCACCCCCACGGCCCCCTTCTTCCCCCATGGGTCATGTGCTGGGGAGATTGTGAATGAGCCTGCAGCTCCCCAGGAGATGGCAGGCGGGCTTACCTAGAAGAGCAGAGAGGAATAATTACAGACCTGCCACAAGAGGGTGCTGAGTGCCCAGAAATTTTTTAAATTTTTTCTTTTTTCAGTTTTTCTTTTTTGTTTGAGTCTAGTGTGTCTATGAATGTGTATATGAGGGTGTGATTTGCATTTTCCCCCTCCTTTTTTTGTTTTTTGTTTTTTATTCTTTCGTTTTTTGTTTTCTGTATGTGTATTTGAGTGTTTGAGTGCTCGTTTTTCAGTTTTTCTTTTTCTTTTTTTTGTTTTGGTTCAGTTGTGTCTGTGAATGTGTGTGAGGGTTGATTTGCTTTTTGTGAGTTTTTTGTTGTTGTTGTTTTGTTTTGTTTGGGGTTTTTTTGGGCTTTTTTGTACTTGTTTTTACTTTTGTTGTTCTGTGTTTTTTTTATTTTTTATTATTTTCGTCTGTTCCATTTCATTCTACTTTTCTATGTTCTCCTCATTGCTGTTACTTTATTTTGGACTCAGAGGCTACACACACATACACATTGTATTGTCATATAGGGTAGTAGTAGGGAGTGGGTGTCAAAGGTCTCATACCCCAATCAGTGAACACTGTGACTTGCAAGTAGTTTCTGAATCCTGGCTCCCCACTCATCACCTTATTCAACTCTCAAAACCACAAGAGACAGCAAAGCTTCCCACCCCTAGTCCTGTTTTAAAATAACAAATTTGGAAGTCCTGGTCAGGGAAGAATAGTGGGCTGAGTGAAAACCTTTCCAATACCACTGACTAATAGAATTAAACAGAAAGAAAGAGATCTGTTACAAATGAGGAAAAGATAAAAGGAAGAACATAGGTAATTTCCAATGTGCCAAAGAGAAAATGCCCCCCAAAAAAATCAGACCTCTAGGCCTAAATAATGGAAATCACCAATGGTTGACCCCAGAATACAGCAGTAACTAGGAAATGGATGGAAAGGGTGAATAAGACTCAAGAAAGACAAGATGCAACACTGAAAGAACTTGTACCAGAGACTTTGGCCATAAAAACTTTATCCAGGAAATGAATAACAAGCCAACAAGCATGGAAAGCAGAATTAACCAAACAGAAAAAAGAATCTCAGAGCTTGAAGACCAAAACATGGAGTTAACCCAAGTTAAAAACATAGAAAATTCAGAAAGAAAGAACAAAACCTCCAAGAGATGTGCAATTATATCAAGAAGCCAAACTTATGCCCGATCAGTATCCCAGAAGCAGAAAGGGAAATGGAGAACACCTTGGAACAAGTATTCTAGGTTATTCAAGAAAACTTTCCCCATCTCACCAGAGACGTGTCCGTCCAAACACAAGAGATTCAGAGAACCACTGTAAGATGTCAAATGAGATCAACCCCTAAACACACAGTAATTCACCTACACAAAATAGGTATAAAATAAAAACTCCTAAAGGCAATGAGAGAGAAAGGTCAGACTACCTACCAGAAAGACCAATCAGAATAGCTGCAGACATATCCGCAGAACATTGCAACCTAGAAGGGACTGGAGTACAATTTTTAAAGTTCTCAAAGACAGACAATTTCACCCAAGAACTTCCTACTCAGCCAAGATCAGCTTCATCGGTGATGAATAATTAAAATCCTTCCAAGACATCCAATACCTAAGAGACTATGCTGCTATGAAACCAGCTCTACAGGAGATGCTCAAGAAGGTATTAAGCACAGAAGAAGAAGGGGAAAAAAGGACCATGTACTTCACAAGAATGCAGGAAATCATATCATCAGCACAGCACACATTGCAGGTGCAAAATTGAAAACACACACATATATCAACTGAAAAATTAAAGAAAACAAACAAAAAACTTTGCAAGAACCTCATGACAGGGATAATCTCTCATACCTCAATAATCAGCCTGAATATGAATGGACTAAATGTACCACTGAAAAGACATAGAATGAAAAACTGGATTTTAAAAAGGGTGACCCAACAATATACTGCCTCCAGAAACACTTCATGCCAAAGGACACCCAGAAACTCAAAGTTAGAGGATGGAAAACAAACTTTCAGGTGAATGGAAAACAAAAAAGGCAGGAGTCATAATTTTAGTATCAGACAAACCAGCCTTCAATCTATCAAAAATTTTAAAAGATACACAAGGATACTACATAATGATATACGTTTTAATCCATTAACAAGACATATTCATCCTAAATATATATGCACACAACACAGGAGTACCGGTTGTATAAAGCAACTACAAAGTAACCTAAAAAAAGATATCAGCCAGGCTCAGTGGCTCAGCCTGTAATCCTGCACCTTTGGGAGGCTGAAGTGAGTGGATTACCTGAGCCTGCGGGTTCGAGACCCACCTGGGCAGCGAGACCTCATCTCTACAATAAATCAAAAAATCAGCCAGGTGTGGTAGCGCATGCCTGTAATTCTGGCTACTCAGAAGGCTGAGGTGGAAGGATCGCAGGAGCCCAGCAGATCGAGGCTGCAGGCCACTGCACTCCAGTCTGGGCAACAGAGTGAGACTCCAACTCAAAAAAAAAAGATATTGACTGTAACACTATCATAGCTGAGGACTTAAAGACACCACTAACAGGTTTAGATAGATCATCAAGACAAAAATTCAAAATGGATATCCAAAACCTCAACTTGATGCTTGACCAAATGGACTTAATAAATACCTACAGAACACTCCACCCAACAACCACAGAATATACATTCAACTCATCACCACATGGAACATATTCCAAAATTGATGACATCCTTGGCCATAAGTCAAGAATAAACAAATTTCATGAGATATAAATACTGCCATGCACCTGCTCAGACCACAGTGGAATAAAAACAAATATTGCCGCCAACAAGATCCCCCCAAAACACACAGAAACATGGACACTAAACAGCATAATGCTGAACAACTCCTAGGTAAACACAGAAATTAAAATATTCTTGGAAACAAATGAAAACAAAGACCCATCTTACCAAAACCTCTGAGATGCCATAAAAGCAATACTAAGAGGGAAATTTATACCCGTATGCACTCACATCAAGAAAATAGAAAGATCATGACTTCACATCCTAACAATTAACCTAAGGGAGCTGGAAAGGAAGAATCCAGACCACCAAAGTAAAAGCCCAAATATGGGACCTAGAAGACAAAGATATCTGAAAAAAATCAATGAAACAAAAAGCTGGTTCTTTGAAAGGATAAACAAGATTCGTGGACCCCTTGCCAGATTGACCAAGAAAAAGAGAAAAAAAGCCCAAGTAAGCACAATCAGAAACACAACAGATTAAGTCACAAGTGATCTTGATGAAATAGAAATGATTATTAGAGATTCCTATGCACACATATGAAAACAAACTTGAAAACCTAAATGAAATGGAGGACTTTTTTAGCTGGGCATGGTAGCCTGTGGTTCAGGCAACTTGGAAGGCTGAGGCGGAAGGACCGCCGGAGCCCGGCAGGTCGAGGCTGCGGTGGCCAGGAACAAGCCACTGCATTCCAGCCTGGGTGACAGGGTGAGACTCCAACTCAAAAAAGAAATGGAAGACTTTCTGACATCACACAACCTCCCAAGGTTGAAACAAGAAGACATTGAGACCCTAAATAGACCAATATCAACCCAGGAAAGAAAGAAAACTACCTACAAAAAAAAAAGCCCTGGACCAGAGCCTCCAGCAAAATTCTACAAAACATACAAAGAGGAGGTGATACTAATCCTATTGAAAGTATTCCAGGCAATCAAGAAAGATGGGACTCTCCCCAAATCATTTTATAAAGCTAACGTCACACTGATACCCAAACTGGGTAAAGACCCAACAAAGAAAGAAAACTACTGGCCAATATCCCTGATGAACATAGATGCAAAAATTCTCAACAAGATTTTAGCAAATCAGATCAAACAACACATCTCAAGAGTTATCCACCATGACCAAATAGTCTTCATCTGCAGGATACAGGGCTAGTTCAACATCCACAAGACCATACATTTAATTCAATACATCAACAGATGCAAAAACAAGAGCTACATGATTATATTATTAGATGCAGAAAATGCTTTTGATAAAATCCAGTATCCCTTCTTGACAAAAACCCTTGAACACCTAGACATAGAGGGAACATATCTCAAAATAGCAAGAACCATCTATGTTAAACCCACAGTCAACATATTGCTAAACAGACAGAAATTGGAACCATTTCCCCTGAAAACTGAAACAGGACAAGGCTGCCCACTGTCACCCTTCCTGTTTAACACAGTGTTGGGAGGCCTAGCTAGAGCAATCAGACAAGAGAAGGAAATCAGGGGTATCCAAATAGGAAAAGAAGAAGTCAAGTTATTCCTCTTTGCTGATGATATGATCCTATACCTTGAAAACCCAAGAGAATCTGTCAAAACCTCCTTGTACTGATAAAGGACTCTGGCAACATATTAGGGTACAAAATCAGCATCCAAAAGACAGTCACACTCTTATACACCAACAACAAACAGGCAGAGAACCAAGTGAAAAGCACAATTCCATTCACAATAGCCAACACAAAAAATGAAATACCTTAGCATCTTCCTTTTTTTTTCTTTGCCAATCCCTTTCTTACAGAGCATCTTCCTAACCAGAGAAGTGAAAGACCTTTACAATAAAAACTATAAAACACTGCTCAAAGAATTTGAAGACACAAACCAATGGAAAAATATTCAATTCTCATGGGGAAGAATCAATGTCATTAAGATGCCCATGCTATCCAAGGCAATCTACAGATTCAACACAATGCCCATTAAATTACCAGCATCATTCTTCTCAGACCTGGAATTAACAATACAGAAATTCATATGGAAACATAAATGACCACAAATAGTCAAAACAATTCTCATTAAAAAAAAAAGTGGGAGGTATCACACTTCCAGACTTTAAACTTGATTATAAGTTTACAATAATCAAACAACCTGATACTGGTACAAGAGCAGGCATATAGACCAATGGAACAGGATAGTGATTCCTGAAGCAAAACCTCAATTTCTCAACCAACTCATCTGACAAAGCCCCCACCAGCAACCACTGGGGAGAGGAGAGCTATTCAGTAAATAGTGCTGGGAAAATTGACTGAGCACATGCTGAAGATTGAAACAGGACCCCTACCTATCATCATACACAAAAATCAACTCCAAATGGATCAAAGACCTAAGCATAAAACCTCAAAAGATAAGAATCCTAGAAAATGCAGGAGACACCCTTACAGAAATTGGAATAGACAATCAATTCTTAATCAAAACTCCCAAAGCCAATGCCATTAGAGATAAGATCAAAACTGAAAAGCTTTTGCAAAGCAAGAGAAACCACCAACAGAGTAGGGAGACAGCCCACAGAATGGGAAAAAATATTTGCCAACCGTATATCTGACACAGACCTAATATCCAGGATCTACAAGGAACTCAAACGTGCCAAAATGAAAAAAACAAACAGCTGTATTAAAAAGTGGGCAAAAGATATGAATAGACACTTCTCCAAAGAAAACATACAAGCAGTCAACAGATACATGAAAAAATGCTCAGCCTCACTAGTCATCAAAGAAATGCAAATTAAAAACACACTGAAATACTACCTACTCCAGTCAGGATGGCCATTATGAATAATTCAACAACAGATGCTGGAGAGGATGCAGAGAAAAGGGAATGCTTCTACACTGTTGGTGGAAGTGTAAACTGGTACAGCCTCTCGAAAACAGTGTGGCAATTTCTAAATGATCTAAAAATCAACCTTCCATATGACTCAGCAATTCCCCTTCTGGGAATATACCCGGAGGAACTCAAATCATTCTGTAAGAAAGACACCTGGGCAACTTCCTTCAGGTCCTCTCTTTAAACGTCCATCATCACTAGAAGTGATAAAAAACCATAAACTATAGTATATTCACACAGTAAAATACCACACAGCAAACAAAATGAACAAACTTCAGCTAGATGCAACAATGTAGATGAATCTTACAAAAAGTGTTGAACAAAATAAGCAACTAAACTATGTTTAGGGGTTTGTTTGTTTTTTTGAGTTGGAGTCTCACTCAGTTGCCCAGGCTGGAGAGCAATGGCACACTCATGGTCACCCAGCATTGATCTGCTGGGCCCTGGTGATCTTCCCACCTCAGCTTTCCAAGGAGCCAGAACTACAGGTGTGAGCTACCTCGTACAGCTCATTTTTTTAATTTATTGCAGAGATGAGGTCTCACCAAGTTGCCCGGGCAGGTCTCGAACCCTCAGGTTCTCAAAGTGCTAGGATTACAGAATGAGTCACCGAGCCCAGCCTGAGCTATGTTTAAAGATGGCGTTTTCGGTGGTAAAAACTATAAGGGTAGAGAAGGAAGAATTACCTAAAGTCAAGACATGGATTCACTTGGCAGGCACAAAGGTGATGGTTGGGGCATTAGCACTTTGGCAACACTGTGTCCTGTTTCTTGTCCTGTGGTAGGTAGTTCCATGAGGCTTCAGATGGCTTACTAAGTAATAATATAATGCATTTTACTGCTTGTGACATATTTTTCAAAACAACGTCTTCCATTTTAAAAATGAAGTCCTGAAGGAAGTTGCTCAAGCCTCCAGCATTCCAGCCACTAGGCAGTTATCCCTTGTTCTCTACCATGGCCTGTGGAGCTGCATCCTGGCTGTCTGGGTGGTTGGCACTCCACCAAGCCTCACCCCTACTATGTCTTGGGCCTTGCCCGGTGCTTAGGACAGGTCTAACGATTCACCTAGGGCCTACCAGCATCTCTAGGCAAGAGAATAGAGTATTATAACTGTAGGATTATAACTCTACAACATGGATTGCATGTTAGTGTCTCCCCAAAATTCATATGTTAAAACTCTGCCCCAATAAGATGGTAGGGTTAGAGGTAGGGCTTTTGAGAGGTTTAGATGAGGTCATGAAGATGGATGACCGAGATGAGATTAGCGTCCCTATAAGAAAAGAAAGAGATTAGAGCATTCTCCACCCCTCCCTCCTACATGCATGCACCAAGGAAAATCATGTGATGATATAACTAATTTGAGTACCCTCACCTCACCAAGAACCCAGTCATGCATTCACCTTGATCTCAGACATCCAACCTCTAAAATCATGGAATTAAACGTAATTGTTTAAGTCACTCAGTCTATAGTATTTGTTAAAGCAGCCCAAACCGACTGAGACTGTCCCCAAAGGGACACACAAAACAACGTGGACTGGGGATTTATTCACAGCCAGACTGGGGCAGGAGGAGTTCTGACCCCAGAGTTTCCTATCACACACCCTGGCATGGGGGCAGAGGCCCATCTCAGTCCTGGCCTGCAAAGTGAGTTTCTTTCAGAGGACTTTCTTGCTCACCTACTTTCACAATCTGGCCTTGACCACTGCTCCCTCCAGCCATCAAGCAGGGTCTGAACTCTAGTCCATCTCCCTAAGAGGCCTCTGCTGCCATGCAAATGCAAATGGCTGTGCAGGACCCAGGGTCAACCCAACTCCATCCAGCAGCACCCAAGTTCTACCTGTCCACAGAGTCTGAGCCTCTGTCTCAGCATCTGTCTTTCATAACCATGATAAACTCATGAAATAGGCACTGTTACCTTCATTGTACACATAAGGGACAACTTCAGAGAAACAAAGCAACCAGCCCACAACTATACAGCAAAATAATAATATGAATATAATTTCTGCAAGTATTATCTATTGAGAACTCTATGTCAGGCACTTTTCTAAAGACTTTGCATGTACTCATCATTCTTCCAAGAACACTAAGAGTTTGGTATTTTTATGACTCTCATTTCACAATTAAGAAAATCAAGGCACAGAGAAACTCAATAATATTCTCAAGGGAAATGGAGAAGTCAAGAAATGAACCCAGCTTGCCTCAGCACACAAACTTAAGCTGGCAGTTGCCCAGAACTGAAGGGCGAGTTACTTGGCTTTGATGTCTGGAATCTCCAGAATTACCAAGAGCAGGTCACCGTCAGTGGGCGAAACCCCAAGAGGGTGTCCTGCATGCTGTCTGATGACAAGGTCCCGTGTGGTCGCCTCTCAGGCCCGGAGTCTCAGCTGTGGCTCCCACCATACCTTGTGGGGACAGGAGTCACACGGCACTCTCCTGGTGCCTGGGCTCAGCAGACACCATGGCCGAAGAACAAGATTATTTGACCAAGTATCTTTTCTCCTTTACTCTAGCTGACATATTCCCTTTATAGTAAGTAGTCTTGTTGACAATAAAAGAAAAAGCTTCAGAATTGATTCTTGGTTTGTTTATTATTATTATTACTTTGGCTTTCCTTTTCACAGGCAAATAGTTCACATTTCTATGAGTGGAATACTACCAGTGGTCTCTAGCTTTAGTATCACCTTTCCCTCTTCCTTTCCCTTGGGTA
Organism: Carlito syrichta; assembly: GCF_000164805.1. Classification (NCBI taxonomy): domain Eukaryota; kingdom Metazoa; phylum Chordata; class Mammalia; order Primates; family Tarsiidae; genus Carlito; species Carlito syrichta. Next base: position 150,107 of record NW_007248113.1, read on the forward strand.
CTATCTCAGGCCTCCAGGGTTAGAGATGGCTCTCTACATCTCCGCAGACAAGGATCTCAGCAATGAATCTCAGTGCTCCTAGATTCAAAGCAGAGGCTCCCACCCAGCCTATACTTCTAAAGTAAAAGCAGTTTCTGTTCCAGTATCAAGTAATTATAGGCCAGGCTTGGTGGCTCAGCCTGTCATCCCAGCACTTTGGGAGGCCGAGAGCACACTTCATCAATAAGGGTACCTGATCTCGAGACCAGCCCGGGCAACTTGAGGAGACCTCGTCTCTACAATAAATAAATAAATAATTGGCAGGGCGTGGTAGCGCACCCCTGTAGTTCTAGCTCCTTGGAAGGCTGAGGCAGAAGGATCCCTGGAGCCCAGCAGGCCAATGCTGGAGTGTCCGTGAGTGTGCCACAGCACTCCAACCCGGGTGACAGAGTGAGACTCCAACTCCAAAAAAAAAGAAAAAGAAAAAGAAATTACAGCCAGTTATTCTTTTTAACTATTCTTGCTCTTGCATCAGGAGGTTTTAGCTAAACAAACTTGCAACAAGGCTGCTAAACCAATGATTCAGAGAGAGAACACAAGAAACAAACCACCTCTAAGAGGAACAACTTCCCATCACAGATACTGAAAGGAAATATTGACCTAGGATAAAGATGGAGTTAACTACTGATTTGACAGGAGCAGCGGCCCACAAGCCCAGCTCCCTTTCCTACGGATCTGGGTCTAGCTTACGTGATTGTTTTTGTCCGTTTTTGGCCTGTTTTTGTCCTGTTTTTGGCCTGCATAAACCATGTTTCTGCCTGGTGTTTGCTCTCAAAATAGGATTTGCGCTTTTTGGTTCATCAAATGCTAATATCTTGCCAGAAATTGTCACAGTTATTAAATACAGTTTTAAAAGAGTGTCTCTGATCTCTAATTGTGACTTTTGTCTTAAAGGCAAATTCATTTTTTCCTATGAGACCTCCTTTCCAGCTTCAGAATACAAGTCAATCAGGAACTGTGATCTAATGCCTCGTGCCTCAGTTTCCCCTACACATCCTTAATCCAGAAGCCCTAGTAGCTATGTGTTAGGTTTATTTTGATTCCCATTTTGAGAATAGAAGGTACCAATCCTTTTGGAACTGTTTACAAGATCATAATACTACAAGAAAGGGATTGGCAGTGGTGGGAAACCACCAGGGGAGTGGGAAGGGGCACACTTCATCAATAAGGGTAACTGATCTCAAACCAGGTGAAATAGGGACCCAAATGAGGCCCAAACTTTACCTGTACAATGACTATCTGTATACCCAACCCTGAATTGTATCTTTAAAATAAAAATTTTCAAAATAAAAAGGGGTCCTCAGAGCCGTAGTTTCATCTGGGGTATCAGTCAGCACATGGGCAGATTTTCAAAGACCCCTGGGCTGCCCTCAGACACGCCAGAGGTCAAGGGTCCCAACGTGTCGCATTTGCCCTTTTTCCTCCACCTCACACCCACCTTTGTTCATGAGTGTCCAACATGTATGGAGTGTCCGTGAGTGTGCCATGGTACTCCAACCTGGGCGACAGAGTGAGACTCCGACTCCAAAAAATGGATGGAGCCAGCATCCAAACCTCCCGCCGTCTTTTCCCTCCCTCGAAGTTCTCCTGACTTCCTGACTTCCCTCTCCAAAGTTTGCCTGCTCCTGATTCTCTCAGTAAAGAGTCCTGCAATGATGTCTTCACGAATATAATATCAAATGCTAGCGTAGGACACAGCCACATCCATGGTATTGTCTTGTTCCTTCCAGTGTCCCCCCTTTGCCCGCCTCTGCATTCTGATCCAACATCTCACCCCTCGCCCCTACTTCTAAGCCTCTGACCTCAGCTCCACCTTGATGCCACTTTCGAAACCCAGACCCACAAGACTTGGATCCTCCCAGCTTTCTACCCTGGGCTGGAAAAGCGTTTTATTCCCCCAGTTGTCTATTTTTGCTTGACTCGGAGTGACTTCCAATGTCATTAAGAATGACAACTTCTGTCCAGAGACCCTTGCCTCTCCAAGCATGGTCCATGGACCAGCAGCAGCTGCTTCACCCTCAACATGATGGCAACAGAATCTCAGGCCTCACTGCAGGCCAACCTCCATTTTTACAAGATCCCCGGGACATTTGCCTGCACATTAAAATTCGAGGAGCTCTGGTCTAGAAAGCAGAAATGTCTGTCATAACACAAAGTTTAATTTGTCCTTTCAAAAAATCTTCAACTATAAGATGGTTTTATAAAATCCGGCAGAACTGTTACAAAAGTATTTTCTTAATTTAAGTTCCATTCAATTTGGTTAATTGAAAGAAAAGCTAATAAGACTTTTTCTACATTCTGAGGGAAACTAAGTAATTCTATGCTGTCTCTGCATGGTTCAACAACCTTTAATCTAGACATCTTAAACTTAACATACCTCCCCACCTTAATTTATGCATAAATCCCACTGACCCTCTAATTTATTTTTAATTAAAAATAACCTTTTCCTTTTTTTATACTATAAAACCAAAATATGTTTTATACAAAAGTCATAAAATACATATCATTGGAATGAAAATGAAACAAATCTGTAAAATAAAACAAAGCAAAACCATTTAGAGATGATTATCCTAAGACTTTGGAATACTTTCATGTATTTGTAACATTATCACAAATAACAGAATACAAAATGTGATCACATGCTATATACCCTTTTTCTTTATCTATTATAAAATATGTCCAATATATATTAATGTATAATATTGTTTAATAACCAAAAGGTATTTATTATAAATAATTAAATCAGACAGTAGTCCACCAAGATCCATTTCCATTTTTTTCAAAGACACTTTGATAGGAGTTATATGTTAGTTATCCTCGAGGCTTGATTCAGTTGATTTTTTTACAAGGCAGTATCATTTATTCATTTAATTAATCTGCATCACCTTCAGTCCTTTATATTCACTCATAAAACATAAAGAAATACATTTGTGGGAAAGGTGTGTGAATTTTAATACAGGTCTATGAATAGATAAAACTAAAACCTATCAACGAAGTAATATCCTTTGATGGCTGTTAAATAGATTGGCTGTGTTAACATGACTGTTTTTCATGTGGAAGATTGATAAGTTATACGTGTTCCTTCTTGTCCAAAAAAACACAAAACTTGAAGACCAAAATCATAAGTTTCAAAACTAAAACTAAAACACAACAAGGTTAAGTTTGAAGTTATCAGAAAAGTATGGACTACTGTATCCTGGTGAGCGTTAATCAATATTAGTTTTTTTACAGATATATATATATTAGTCTTACTATGAGACTGAAGTTCATTAGTTCTATCATAATAGCTGAAAGGCTATATATATTTTTAGTAAATATAGAAAGATAAGGGAGAAAATTGTAAATAAAATATGAACAATCTTGAAACCATTCGTAGTTGGGTGGGCAACAGAACCCAAGCAATGAAGCAAAGTGTGAAGATGTAGTGATTCAAAAGTATTTTGAGTGAGAATAAAAGAATAAAATTATTTTTCCACATGAACCATATTTGAATTCCTTTTCGCAGCTGAGGTTCTTTGGTTTGCATCAGCAGAAAGAGATGCTGACTACCTGGGGCAAATACAAGTGGACTGTGCGGTAAGAATACAGAACAGCAGCAGAAGAAAAGCTGAAGAACTCCAGGGTCTGGGCAGCAAAGGGCCTTGCAGCTAGTGTGATAGAACTGATGAGCTTCAGCAAGACAGCGTCTGATCAGTCCCACTTCAGACACATGCCAACCCCTTGGAGGGGGCGAGGGAAGGGAGGGGACTATGGGTGACAGCCGCACCTACTTCCAGGCTTCTATCAAGAAAGTTGCCGTTACCAACGAGACACAGGCGTCTGGGCAGGGGAAAGCCACGGCTGTCCACAACAGCCACTATTTTCTAATTGGTGTTGCTGAACACCACTTAAGGCAGCAAGAAGGTGGTTCAGTCAAATGTCAGACTGAACTGCTTACAGGTATCACTGGCTAGAAGACTTGAGGATCCTTAGTTCATCCTGAGAATTGTCAAGCAAGTAGAAACCAAGGAAGCCTATGAATTTAAGCCAATGCTTGACTGATAGGCTCAATGAATGGCTTTAGAGAAAGCAGTTCATTTTAGCTTAAATAAGTGAATAACTTTGATAACAAAAGCTTAAGAACTATGGTCATGACTTCAGTCATTTTTCTTGTCTGCTAGCAGACAATGGTTGTAGCCTAGGAGCTACCTTGTTTTGAGTTTGGAGATGTGTTTCTCGTATTTTAACATTCATATGCGTCTCCTAGGGATCGTGTCAAAAAACAGGGGCTGATTTGGCAGTTCTGACGTGGGGCCTGATTCTGCATTTCTAACAAGCTCTGGGGCGATCCTGTGATGTCAGTGCACAGAGAGCACTCTGAATAGCAAAGTACAGAAGGAAAGAGACTTCCTCTCCTGTGCAGATCTGTGATTCTCCCTTTCCATCACGTGGTCCCTCACGCAGCCACTGTACCACTCTCCAGCACATCCAGTAACAAGAGACCACTTACCCTTTGGCAGCTCTTAGAAAGATGTGGTGGGGAAGAAGGTTGAAACTGCTCACCCCAATAAGTTTTGTGGATTTCTGTCCTCCAAGTGAATTCATGTCCCTGCACAGAGAAACTACATAAACAATGCGTTTGTCCTCTGATCTGAAAGCAAACAGCAAGTCGGCTATGTTGTGTTCTCAAAATGCTGCTGGACTCAGAAATCTAATATACTGACTTACCCCCAGCCCTTCAAGTGGGGCGCTGTCTGTCATCAAAGTTGGAGGATTCATTTCTCAACCAAAAGAAAAAAGGAGAAGCTTCGAAACCAAGCTATTGTGCGCCTGCTGGACAGAGCCCAGGCCTTGTCCTCACCCCCGGCAGTGACTAGCCACATCCTGTGAGCAGGGCCAACCCAGACTTTCTGAGTGCTGTGATGATTTTTTTGATCCGCACCTTGTCACAGATGTACTGAGTGACGGAGCCACTCGTGAATGGCCTATTCTCTCTGCAAAGAGGCAAAGTCAACAGTGCTCTTACCGTGCACTTGGTCTAACTTGCCTGAAGGGCAGATGGAGTGACCATTTGGCCCCTCTGACCTTCCACTTGTCTGGTGGACAGCTTGAGTCAGAGAGCCAGTGATAAGATTAAAGTAAAAAAGAAACAGCGGATGTCAGATGCAGAGGCAAAACATTATTTTTAGAGGCTGTCATAGAGTAGCTGACCCTTAGGGGAAAATTCCTTAATGTTTACATTTGAGTTCTTGACTTAAGGTTCTGGATTTTAAAAATATAATAAAAATCCTGCAACCAATCTAGGCAAGGTCTGTAGCATGAAGAAAAGATAAATAAGACAGAAACTGCCCCTAAAGAGGGAAAGCTACAATACTTTTGAAATAAATCCAACAAGTTTATATGATCTCTCTCTCTTGTTTGTGATGACTGTTGGTTCATTTTCCTTAGAATGCTGGAGCATGGGGGCTCATGAAAACATCACAGTCAGCAGAAACAGTCTGTGCCCCCATTTCCGTTGACAGTGGTCCTTTATTTTCCTTTTTGTCCTTCACACAAATTTTCTGAGAAATTTCTCAGAGGTGTTTTTGGACACAGCAACATGGAGTTTCATGTCAATGGTAGCCTTAGAGTTTTTGTGAAGGAGGATTTAATTCCACTCAAGCAAACACAACGATCGGCATTGACAACAGCAAGATGTCAGGGTTCTAACCCTGAAGAAACGTACCATCTAGAGGAGATGAGAGCTAATAGCTGTCAGTGGGGAAGCAAAAGGGTTAGAAGCCCAGATCTCATCAGTCCAGCACGGGTTCAAATCCCGTCTCCAACATCCCTCACCACTAAACCACTCACGCAGCTTAAGGCTCTATGAATTTTTGTTTTCTCGTCTGTAAAAGGGATGTAATAATTCCTAGGGCATAAAATATTTATGAAGATTAAATATCATATAAGAACCACTGGTCACAATGTCAGCTATTGAGTATATACTAGCAATTATTTGTGTAAATACTGCAGCTAACTGAATCCACTCACTCCCAGCCTCTGCCTTCTGTCTACTAACTGCTTTACCTACCATTCATTTTTTTTTTTGTTCTGTGGATAAAAGCTGCCACAGATATTTCTTTTAGCCAAATGATGACTGGTCCAGAATGTATTGGAAGAGTAAGGAGGAGAACCCTGAATGCATGATCTGTTCCTGGCACGGACCACCTCTGAATCTTAGAAGAGGATAGAAACTTAGAAATCTAGCAACAGACTCAGTTTACAGTTGTTCGTCTCATCCCTGGTCATCAGCAGGGAGACAGGGTGTGCCGTAAAGAGAGCAGAGTTTCCAGTAGCCAATTTAGTCTATGATTCAGTCTCCAGAGGGGTATGAGAGAATAGCCCCAACACCCGAGGCAGGCTCCTAGGTCTGTCTAAGGTACAGTAACAAAATCCAGCCGGCTCAGTCATCTCCATGGGCCCTGTCCTTTTGAAATGCTACTGGGGAGATGGAGTTGCCTAGTTAAGCCTCTCAATCCTTGCCTGCCCTTCAGCAAAAATGTTCTAATAAAAAGCCTCTGAAATCCAAGGCAGTAAAGAGGTAATCTCTTAGGCCTTGAGGTCTTGACCTAGGTTCCCTGAGACCCTCTGCTGTCAAAACGCTGAAGCCATCTCAAATGCAGATGGCGGGTTTGACTGATTAAAGGCAGTGGTGTAGATGACACATTGTCTGTGTTTTTCTGAAGACTGATTGCTGCCTTGGCAGAAGCATTTTCACCATTTTAATGGTTGTCAAACTCATTACAAAGCTCCTGGTATCTGTGAATTTTAAGCAACTTATTTAACCAAGCCTGTTTGGTTCATTGGACAATATGATTTCTCTGAGAATTACAATGTTCAGAGTTCTGACTTACATTCAACATCAACCAAAAAAGCCACTAATCCCTTCCAATCACAGAGGGACTCCAAGCTTCTCCAGAAATCCCTAGTAGAGCAGTTAATAGAATCAGTGCCTCCACACGGATATCTCACCATAATTCACCAACACACTCTTCAAAAAGTATCTGCTTTTTCCCTAACCCGGAAGACATGTAGCTTCAAAGATAACCGAAGACATAAGAATTCAATGCTCAGCATCAGAAATTCAAGATGACCACAGGCACCACCAGACAGTAACCTGTGGACGAACCTTAACTTCCTGCCGCAGAGGTCTAGGGAAAAGAAAGAGGAAAAGAAGAGAGCCTCAAAAACTTGCTAACCTTGGATCTCTCCCAGAAGTCCTGGGGGCTTTGCTTAGGCTTCTTTGTAAAGGAGGAAAAAAATGCTCAAAACAAGTTCATTACTTATTGATCTTCTGCAAATAAATGTCACTTTAAAAAGGAAGATGCTACACTTGATCTTAGCCTAAAGGCCGATTGTAATGGATAAAAATAAACCAGATTGCAGATCCTTTTTAAAAATCTTAAACCATGTACCAAGTTTTTGGTCCAAATTGTGTAGGATAAGTTAAACTTAAATTGCATTCTATTAACCAATATGAGTGTATTTCTGTAAGCATAGTTATGTTGAAATAAAGTTTTAAAAAGCAAAAAAAAAAGGAAGATACCTACAGAGGGCATAAACTCAGGGCTCCTTTAACAAAGTCACCCCAGAATTGTCTGAACTGAAGGACATTGATCCCCTCCACGCTTCTGTACAGTGCAAGACTCAATGGGCCGTGCAGGGCGCCTATCTCACTGCCTACAGCTCTGGGGCCAGGTGCAGACACAGAGACGTGAAGGCCGCGTTATCTCCGTTTCTTGCTTCCTATCTTCCGTGGATAACACAGGGCTCCAGCCCTGCTATCAGGCCAGTTCCCCTTCACACATGCACATTCAACCACACATCGGAGTCTGCATTCCTTCCCCAAGCACAGATTGCTCTGAAGTAAAGGGTGAGCTTTGCCTCATGGAGGATGGTGACATCAGCCCTGAAGTAGGACTGTATTTTCTCCCCACAGCTATCTGTATTTTCTCCCAACTCACATGCCTTGGCCATATCTTTGCTTGATTGGAAACCACTCTACAAACCAGAAAGAAATCAAGTAGCTCAGGAAACAAGCTTCAGCTGACCCCGAAGGTGGCGGGTCGGGGACTACAGAAGAAGTTGTCGCCTTCTTGCGTCAGCATGCACCCAAGAAAGGCCATCGCTTCTGGCTAGGTAGTGGGAGAATTCAAGAGAGGACTGGAGAACTGACAGAAAATAAATCGACTTTTTATCCTTCCCTGTTGGGCCCAACAGCCTCCCACATCTCTGCAATAGAGGCTTTAAGAGCAAATACAAGAGTTTCTTGGGCAACATCTTAGACAATTCAACTCCTTACCTTGATTCAGCTCCTTGCCTAATGGATTTAGCTTTAGGCTCTGGGATTTCTCTCCCTCTTAAGTTTTTCAAACTGCACATCATCTCAGTGGGTTATTATTCCATGAGCGATTGCTAAGGAGAGATGATTATTCATGAGAAACACTATGTACCTAATCCTGATTTGTACCCACATCTTTAAGATAAAATAAAATAATAAAAACAGCAAGAAACAGGGCTCAGATGAATTCAGAGCTGTGCTGACAGAATGGGGTGGGCTCTCTAATTCCCCATCCTTTGCTCTTGCCATGGTTCCACGTGGGTGCTGCGATAAAAGACTTCACATGGGGATTCTCCTGGATTGGCTGGCACTGAGGTGAGCCATCTGTGACCATGGTTGTCTCAGAGCAGGGAGCTCGTGCTGAGGGACCCAATAGAAGGGAGAAAAAGAGAGAGAAAACCTTTTCATGGAGTATAGACTTCTGAATGGTTTGGAATTTTAAGCCATGTGAATTGATTGCCTATTCAAAAATCTAAATTAAAAATTTGTAAAACAGACTGTAGTCGTTAATAGAACACCAAGGAAGCATGAAAAAGATGGTTGGAGAACTTTATTGGCGGAGACATGAACCTTTGAAGAAAATGTCTTAAGCATGAAAAGAAAGAATGTACACCAAAGGAGAAGTCCTTGCAATGCCTTTAAGATTGACTGTATCCCCCACCCATTCCCAGTTTCAATCAGTGCCTCCTCCAGAGAACAGGTTATACTGAAAGTGGCAGAGTCTTGCTTTTCATTTTTGTTGGTTGTTTTTTGTTTTTTCTTTTTAAGTGCCAGTGTTTGGGACTCAAAAGAAATATAATTTTTTTTAATTTTTAATTTTAAAATTATGGGGTACAGTTAAGGGTTAGGTTTACAACTATGCTAAGATAACATTTTCTGTATAACATAATATGGAATTGAAGTGAGGAGGTTGTGAGAGAGCAATTTGACCTGTTTTTTTGTTGGTGTAGAATTTATTGTATCACTTTGCTTAATTTGATCATTATCAGAATAGTGCCAAATAAATTCTAATTTAAAAAATAAACTAATTTTAATTCTTTTTTCAGCTTTAATTCCTCGCTTAATTAAAATTGCTCCTGCGTGTGCCATTATGATCAGTACATATGAATTTGGAAAGGCCTTTTTCCAGAGACAAAATGTCCGAAGGCAGCAATTCTAGTGATGCTGTTTCAACTTGAAATAACAACTATAGCCAGATAAGATGGAGACTCTGGCAAGAATGCTTTTCACCATTATTTTATTACAATGATTTTATGTCTGTCTTTCCTATAGCTTAAATAGTAAGAAATATAACTTTTAAACAATTTAGCAAAAAATTAGCTTAGCCGAAGATTATGTATGGTTTTTCAGCCTACGAAACACAACTTTTACTCACCTTTGTGTCCTCGGTGGTTGGAAGCTGGCATATGCCAGGCAGGCAGGCACTAAATGGTGAAGAAGCAGGTAGGGAGTGACAGGGAGAGGAAGCCCAGCGGACCACAAACAAGGGCTAGAGGATTCCACCCTGCCCTCCCGCTCACCCTCATTGGTAACCAGATTTCATTTTTGTTTTGTTTAGAGACAGGGTCTGCTGCTCTGTCAATCAGGCTGGAGTGCAGGGTTGTGATGGTAGTTCACCACAGCCTCGAATTCCTGGGTTCCTCCCACCTCAGCCTCCTGAGTAGCTGGAAATATGGGCATGCACCACAGCATCTGACTAGTTTTTTTTCATTTTTATTTTTGTAGAGATCGGGTCTCGCGACGTTGCCCAGGCTTGTCTCAAACTCCTGGCCTCAAGTGATCCTCCTGCCACAGCCTCCCAAAGTGCTGAGATGATAGGCGTGAGCCCGTAGCGGGTTTTTAAAAGGTCGTCAGTATATGGTGACTCAGAAAAGGCTGGTGGCTCTTTGTAGGCACCTTCTAGGAGAGATGGGGAAGAGAAGGGCTGGGAGCTCTGAGCCACTTTCTTTCAGGGAGCATTCTGGCTTAGAACACAGCACAGTGGGCTCCAAGGCGAAGCTCCGAAACAGGCAACAGTGCTTGAATCACAAACCATTTTTTATTTATGACAGATTCCTTGAGGTCGATCAGCGACATAGCCTTTATGTATATCACGAGGATTTCAAAATCATGACACTTCAACAGTTCATTTGTCTTGAACCAGAGAAGCAGCTCCCTGAGACAGTATTTGTGTTTTTCCTAGGAGATAAGGACAAACATGAGCTGGCAGCCCGCAATCTTTATTTTCATCAGTTTGCTCTTCTGCAGGCCTACACCGTCAGCACTGTGTAAAGAGAGAAATCAATAAAAATCATCTCCCCCGGTGCAGGAGGCCAACTCAAGACTGTTTCTTGGCTCAGGAGCAAGTATCTGTCAGTCAGGGTCAGGGAGGTTTCTGCTGCATTTATCTGGGAAATCTCTCACAGGGTAACTTGGAACCTAAGAGGGCTTTGTAGATGGAGAAACTGAGGCTCCATGGTGGCCATGCTTAGCCTCAAGCAGCGCCAACTGTACAAGCTGCCCCTCTCAGAAGAGGTCATTACTGAAACCTAGACCCAGGGGAGAAACAGATCTGGGAGCAAAGGCAAAGCCTCAAACTCCCTCTCCACAGGTACCCTTGGTCAAGGAAATCAAGCGCTTCAGCCAAGGACGCCATTTTGAAAGAGTTTAAAGCTTCCTAAAGAACCATGACTTCACCACAGGGGGAGGTAAATCATAAGAAGTGAGTTTTTCCCAGGATCGAGTTCAGACTCTGTAGCGGGGCATATGAGGGGAGAATTCCCCTGCCAAAAAAAACCCAGAATTAATTTATTTTGAAATTGTGTAATTATTCTTACATATTTAAACTTCAGTCACCTTCAAAGTGCTCTCCGTTCAATGCAATACACCTATCAAGATGCTTTTGCCACTGCTCGAGACAGTTTTTGAACTCGTCAATGTTGATGTCTTTTAGTACTTCTGCTGTGTTGTGCTTCACCCCTTCCACGTCCACAAGACGTTTCCAGGGGAAACAAACAAAAGAGTTGCTCAGGGTGAGATGTGAGTAGGGAGGGTAAGGCCCAGGGGTCAAGCCATTTTTGGCCAAAAACTGCTGAACACTCAGTGTGGTGTGGGCAGGAGCTCTCATAAATTACCCATCATGAAATGGACAAATGCATTGAAAGAATCTCCTAAAAATATTCACTGAAGCCAAACACAGCCTCTCACAATAATGCTAGCTGGCACACAGATGCCGATGGATTCCCAAAACACTCACCCAGTGGGGGAACCTGTACTACAAGGGCCCGCTCTCCGAAAGACGATTCCGGGTTTTTGGGAGGCCCCCTCGTATGAGTCCTTTATGATCTGGCCCTCGTGACCTCTCCAGCTTCCTTTCTCTTCTTCAGTCAATATGTTTTGCTCTAGGCATAGCAACTCTTGAATTGTTACCCAAATTTGCTTTTCCCAGATGCTGTTCCCTCTACCTGGAATCCCCCTCCTGTTTCACCCCCTGACATGACCTAGCCATTTTCACTCCTTCCTCAGGAGTTTATTTAGATGTCATCTTCTCTCAGAGGCCTTCCTTGACCCAATCCTCTCTCACACCTGTGTTTCAAAATGTATGTTTTATTCCTGTTCAGATATGGTGGGACCAACAGATTAGAAGACAATAGCCATGGAAAAAAGAGTGTGTTCCTTGCAGTTCCCAAGAGGAGAGGGCACATCACACCATGCGGGGCTGCATAGGGGAGCACCGGTGTGGATCCGAAAGCAGGAGAGAGTAAGGGGGAAATGTGGGAAAGACCTTTTAGTGTGGTTTCCCTGGAAAGGAGCAGGTGAGGCTGGGCAAGCAGGCGTAGGATTAGCTAGTTTGAAGATTTTCGGTAGGCTCTAGGTGTAGAGGCTAGTACCTGGTACCTGGCCCAAGAGTTATTAGATCAAGGAAATGGTGGCCCCAAGTGTAAAAGCTGCATAAAGGAGGTGATGGGACGAGTGGGCTCAGGAGTCATTGTTTTATATAAAAGACACACGCGAAGGAAGGCCAGTCCGTCGTCTCTAAGAATTAGCTGGCCCTGGGAGAAGCAGTCTCTTCAGGGTCAGCAGAGCCCCAGATGTCAAGACTATCAGAAACGCAGGCCTAACACACTTACCACTGTTCGAAGCAGGTGGGAGCTCCTCTCCTGCTCACGTCAGACTCACTCTGCAGAAAGATGGGCCGCACCCTTTGTACCGACTACTTCCCTCTTTGTTTCCCACCACTGGCAGCCTCCAGACCAGGAGTCCACCGGGGATGACAGTGGCATTAAGGTGCATAGAGATCAACTTGCTAGGCTCAAGGTCTAGCCCTGAGTCCAATACACTGGGTGACATCCCTGCCATAGGAGTGAGTCCCCGGGGCCACTCACACCTGGTGGGAAGGGGTGAGGTCTTCCCCAAAGGCCTGGATTGTCACATAGCACCTCCCTGGCCGTTCTTCTTCCCTTAGGAACTCGCTGTCATGAAGAGTCTCCTCCTTGGGCTCAGAAAGCCAGACTGGAGGCGAGAACAAGGCTCTGCGGTTTTCAGGTTCTTGATCTGCTTCTCCAAAACTGAGAAAGAAAACAAGCTAACAAACGCAAGAGCAAAAACTAAATCTTTATTCATTTATTTTGTTCCAAAAGATAAGACGGGAGAATTAAGTGTCAAGGGACCTCATATTCCTGGCAGCATTTCTGTGTGAAGCTTTTAACCACTCAGTTTATTCCAAATTAGTAGGAGCTTCAGAAAAGGCTTTTGGCTGGTCCACAGCTGGAAAGAGCTTGTCATGAACTCTGCCAATGCATAACGATATATAAAAAGGGGGGAGAGGGAAATTGGGATTTTTTTGGCCCAGCATTCTTGAATAAATGAAAAAACAAATGAAACTCCAGATTTAATTAAAATTTCCCCCATATTCCAACTACCTTGTATTTTTATGTTGCTGCTCAAAAGCTATTATGTAGTTACTTAAATGAGAGAAAGGAAGGGGAAGCATTTTTTAATTTTAAAGGATAAGAACAGGAGAGGAAAGTCCTTTGGGTTTTTCTTTTTCCACATCCCAAGTCCAAACAGTGTTGGCCTGTGTATCCCTTTAGAAGGTTTTTCTTAGAGGAAACTAACAACAGCTTATTGGTTTCTTTAAGTCCCAACTCTGGAATGTAGCACACTAACTTCTCCACGATGGACTGTACCCACCCATCCAGTTCAGACAGAAGCACATCACCCAAAGCCAGTGTTGTTCTAGGCAGCTCCAAGTGGTGCCATGGAGAAATTTCATCTCGTTAAGTAATTCTCGTATAAACTTCTTGCAATAAACTTAGAATTGCCTGATCCAGTCTCAAGAGTATTGGGTCATGTCAATTCTCTTTGCCAAACACACATATCACTCGGTGGCGGGGGGGGGGGGGGGGTGCCGCAGAATGAGCCTTGGAGTTGTACAGCGCATCTAAGCTCAGTGATTTTCTGTCCTGTACTGAGATCTTCCACCCCACACATAAGCAGTCATTGTCTAGCTTTGCTCCAGCACATTCCACATCCTGCTCTGCTGTTCTTCATGCTTGTAACATAGGCTCTTCAAGTTCAGGATGTCCAGACCTAAATTCATCCTCTTTCTGCCATCTTCTGTTCCAGATTGCACCTAGCCATTGCCCCTGCTGGAATCCTGGGTGTCATTCCCAACTCTTCATCCCTGTACCCAACTCTCAGGACCCACTCATTCACCTTCTAAATATGTCTCCATTCAGTCCTTACTGCCTCCGCTCTCTAGCCTGGATGACTGCAGCAATCTTCTGACTAGCATTCCAGCTTCTGTTCTTATCTCCCCCCGCCCCCCATTCTAAACCACTACCACTGGAGTGATAGATGAGATAATATGGCTTCTCCAGGCAAAGTCCCGAGGGAGCTCCCCTTCCTCCCCCAGGATGGGGAAGGGGATAGAAAGTCCAAGGTATTCAAGCAGAAATGCAAAGCCTTTCTTCCTTCCCCTCTAACCCTGTGCTGCCAAGCCCCGTTCACACGTCACACTTGGATGACTCTGAACTGTTTGCAGTTTCTCCGCACTGCCTTCTCTGTCCATGCCTCCGTTCCGCCATCTGCCTCACATATTCGTACCTCCTCTCGTGTTTTCTTCAGCTTAACCTGGTTAACTCCCATCTACCCTTCAAAACTCACTACAGGGATGGTCCTGTATGAAGATTTGCTTCATAATTATTCATTAAACTGTACTTAGACTTTATGCACTCTTCTCTATGAATAATATATCTCGTAAGAAAGTCATTAAGACCTAACAAAAACATTTTTAAAGGTTACTTCAGACAAAACCTTCTCTTGGACCCACCAGCTTTCCCCAGCCCCAGGCAGGCTGGAATCCCCTCTTGTGTATTCCCACAGGCCCCCAGTATCTTACTGCCCTTGATACATTGCTAGGATTATTTACCTCTACAGCTACTAAAGCATCCAAGTTTCTTCAGGACTGGGATTAACACACATTATCTTCGTCCCTGTAATGTCTAGCACACCAATGCGGACTAAATATTTGTTGGCTAAATGAATAGATGAGTAACTTCTCTCCCGCCTGTCTCTGCTGTTCCATTCCCACTGTTGGTTCAGATGTTCACCCGGACTATTCATTTACCTCCTGGCCTGTCTCAAGGGCACCCATCCTGCATGCTGTTGCCAAAATCACCTTTCTAAAACGTCACTCCCTGTTCTCAGATTGTTAGCCCCATGCCCACTTTCTATTGTCTACGATTAATAATGCAAATTCCTTGACTGACATTCAAGGTCTTTCACAATTTGACCACAGTCCACCTCTTTCAGAGTTCTTTCTCACCATTATACACATGAACCTTTGCTCCAGTTAGTCTGTTATACCTGTCATGTCCTGAATTTGACCTGCGCATTCTCCCCTCTGAGCTGTCCTCACACTATTCACACACACACACACCCAATCTAGAATGTGCTTTTCTCTCTCCACTTAACTGAATTTTTAAAAATCTGTAACAGTCCATCCTAAGTACCACAACTTCTGTGAAGCCTTTATCAAATACCCTACTCCAAAGAAAATTCTTCTTCCAAACCCTAGTACTTAATTCATTCTGCCTTATATTAGCTAGCTTGTCTTGGTTTTGTTTTTTGCACAGATCTCATCACCCCAACGGACTGTAAATTCTTTGGGGTCTATTTAAACCTGTATGTGGAATTCCCATGGGCATCAGCCAGTCACCAATAGGCAAGCCTCAGAACATGTATGACAGAAAGACTACAGTACATACAACTAACACAGAGGAACAACAATTGCCATTAAGATAATTTAGGGGAAAAAAACTAACACTTGGAATCTAGAGAAAAATGCAAGGAGAGAGAAAACTAAAGATAAATCAGCTTAGAACATAAATTTGCCTGCTTCAACATCAATAATAAAGCATACCAGAGAAAGTGCTCCCTTCCAACTAGATTGTTACACTCCTTCTTGGGTGTTGGTTTTAGGAAAGCTCCTCAGCCTGAGAATCAAACGATTGATCACCAGAAGTGTCTGACTCTTGTTTTGGGGTTTTGTTGTTGTTGTTGTTTTAGAACCAAACAGGTGTATTTCTCTTGGACTCTCTGATACAGAAGCTAGTGCGGTATGGTATGGATGGAGAGTAGAATGGCAAATAATACAGATATATTTTATTTGAAATAAAAGACCTAGGTGTCTGGCAAAGGGCAGAAAGTTGTGCTATTGAGAGCTAACTTTGGAGCAGTGTGCTGAGCCCTTCTGTGAGGGCTTGGAGAAAATATAGAACAAACATAGAGCAAATTTCCAAAGCTTAACAATTCCAGATGCCTGTGGATGGTAGGGAGTATGAAAAGTCTATCAATACCATGACTATCAGCCCATGGTTGAGTGACCTTTTGCAATAAAAGGTATACAACTGTCATATCAAATTGTCCAGAAAGTGAAACACATGACACAGATTAGCTTCAAGGACTACAGGGATGTGGGTGGAGTCGAATGATTGAACAGTAACAGCAACACTGTAACGTGAGAAAGAGAATAGCAGTGACATACAACCAACAACTCTAAAAGGAATGGGAGGGGAGCAAAGGTCTGCTGTCATCAATCTGCCAGGAGAAGCAGGGACATCGCCCTGTGCCGTGTGGTCTCTCTTACTGTGAGGCAACCGGGTCAGCTTTGGCCAGGAGTCACAAGTCTGGCACCAAATGGTCGCTCTGCATCTGAAATATCGAGTCCTTTGCTTTGCACCCTGTCTCTTACAGTGGATGTATTGCCATGCCGACGATAAACCCACTTAACGATGGCGAAGTCTGCATGGTACTAGCTCAATCAACAGCTTGATTCTTAGTGGGTCTCATCAAAGAATGATACTTTACAATGGGTATCTCCATGAATGACCCAGACAGTTCTATCAGCAGCCACAATTTGTGTCCACTGTTTGAAGCCTCTATCATCTGCCAACCTGTAGTTTTGCAAGTGATAGATCAAACCATATGTCATTACCAACAACCTTGCAGTCAGCAAAAATGTAACAAGTTTCATCAAGGAGGGTATTGACTGGAGCTATAAGAACGACCTTGAGTTTTACCCACTGACTAGATCAAGTACATCAATTTTTGATTCTGCATACCTGGCACTGAGGTCGGTCAGCCATGGAAGTCCACTGAAACACCACTGGTTTTCAGCTTAGTCAATTTATCAATGGAAGAGGCAACAGGCATTTAGGGGTATCTCCTATATGCAACCTAAATGTATTTTTAAACCCCCTAACTATAACCTTCATGAAATAAGTGCGCCACTGAGCCAGGGGCTTTGTTTCAGGCAGCAGAATGGGTGATAAAATTTCCCCCAAAGTGTTAGCCGCCACTTTTTCATGTAAATCTAGGATGTCACTGGGGCTAAAGCCTGCTGCATTCTTGCGTATAACACTTCTATTTGACAAGTGAGGCTTGTTAGGTCCTCCCTACCTTAGAAGTCTTGAGTCTGTTTGATCTACCCCAAAAAGGGAATTTCAGACTGAATGGCTCCAGTGTTCAGTTTTGAAAAGAGCCCAGTAGTACATCCGTATGTAGTTGGTTTTCAGAAGGGATATCCCTGGCCATGTCAGAGCCAAGGTATCCACAACTCCAAGGGCACTTCTGGATGGAGGATGCCTCCCTTTACCAGGGGCTCCAATCAGCAAAATCATCAGGCAAGGGAGAACCTGGAGCTCAAGCGAATCATTGGGGTAGTGTGGCCTCAGAGACACTAGCACTTATCTAAGTGGGGCTCTTTCTGGTTAGGAGAATCCCTTCTGGCACTTATGGAGCAGAAAAGTTCACGCATATAGTACATCAATTCCTACTACATATTCAGCTGCAAAAGGAATAACCGTACATTGAATTGGTTCAATAGGCCATAAGCCTATAAGCTCACATTATCTTTCTTATTCTACTATGATCTTTATCTAAATCCCAGCAGTCGAATTTGAGTGTCCTTTTTCCCTCAGATGGAAAATTGCATACCTGTATCCAGAAGAACCCATAAAAGTTTGTGTGTCTCTCTTCCCCAGTCTCCAAGCATATTCAGGTGGGTACATATGGCCTTTGGGACAAGACGTTGGCCTCATCTTGAATCATCTCTCCTTAAAGAAGCTGAGGTCAGGTTAAAGGGAGATGGAGAAATGAGGGGACGCAGAGTGAAAGTGGGGGCCCTGTACCCGTAAGCAAGACTTAACATCTACTTTTAGTCTTGAATAGTGTGGAAGCTGCCTGCAGCTCAAATAAACGAAATTCCAATGATTTGGGTCCCCAAACCGTCTGGCAACATCAGTCTTGGCATCAGGGACCTTTTTGACCCAGCAGCCGTGGACACATTGCCTTCAGGCTGGAGCCACAGAATTTGTGCTTTGACTGGTTCTGGCTTGACTCACACATTCACTTTTTGTTATGGTGGTGGTTAGTTCATTTTAACTAGCAGCATCTGCTCCATTACCAAGAAATATCTAAGTTCTTGCCTAGTTTTAACACAAAAAGTAGAGCACTTTTCTAAGGATGACTGCAAATATTTATCTAAAATTCTCTGAGTCAGTTTCTCATTCTCTAATAGGTCATTTTCCAGTAGGCACAGTAAATTCAATCCAGGGCAGTAAAAGGCCAAATACTCGCCAACACCTTGCCTATCCCTTCCCACAAGTTTGCTTATGGGATATCTCCGAGAGGCCAAAGCTCCCTGACAGCAGCCAAGACCCACTGGAAAAAATAATGTTATTGTTATCTGTGAATGGATCTAAGGTTGGCATGGCCAATTGCCAAGAGGGGCTGAGTCATAAAAAAGACCAACTGCCACCATATTTCTCAAGCAAAATGGCCAACGTTATAATGATTCACCTAGTTTTTGCCTACAGGGGTTGCAAGTTTCCCTCTTTGACGCTTAGTGTTGGTGTCTGTGTGTCTGTTGTCTTTCAGCTCACCCTGAATGTATCTCAGAGTATTAATAGTTACAGTGGGATGAACTTGAAACTAACTGGCAGATTTGTGAGGAAACTCCTCTCACCTGACCCAGGAAAAAGTTAGTGGAAACCAAGGGACCATTTAAGTTGCTGTCTCTAAACCTAGTTCCTGATACTTGGCTGCAACCACGACTCCATTCACCTCTCGTGAACAGCAAAGTTGAGGACGATGTATCATTACATCGATCATAAAATTTGGTCAACAGGTTTGTCAGCAATACTTACCGATGAACTTCCAATTCTGTTCATGGGTCATAAAGCCCTCATCCTCTTCCAGAAAGTCAGGTCTTTGTCAGCATCCTACCTTCGTTTCCAAAAACTGTCAAGAACTATGAAAGGTCCGAGATTTTGCTCTATTGCAAATTAACCAGCTAGCCTACCAGTTTCAGGAACACTGGTAGAAGATGAGACTCCTAGATCACAAAGCACTTTATTACTCACACAGTACAATAAGCAGCACGACAATCAGCATACTTTAAATCAGTTCTCCCTTACACTCAAGCCCCAGAGGCATGACCTGAATAGGCCCAGAAGGATGCCTGCACATGGCAATGGTTGCATTACAGGGGGGAACCTTGAGCTTAGGGAACCTAAGTATTTTATAAAGAGTAGTAAGCATGCCTTTTACTCCGGAGGGAAGATTCTGTCTTTCAAGTTTGCATGCAAACTTAATCTCTGCTCTGGGAGTTAAAAGGGAGGAGGATGCAGAGGAAGGGACGATACTACCTAAAGTTTGCTCACTTTACAAATATCCACAGGAAGCCAAGTGCCTCGCTCAGATAGATATGTAGAGAAGCAAGAGATCTATGGAGAATTGCTTCTCAATAGGCACAAATTGTAGAAAAATGCAAAAATAAATAAATAATAATTTGCTTTTTGTGCTGAGATCAGAATTTTGGTGAAATAATCTGGTCTATGATTTGCGCACACACATCGAGGGACTCACAGATTTTTAAAGTTCACAAATAACAACTCTGACCATCTTGACCCACTTCACCAGCTTACACCACATTATTTTGGCAGCCCATCAAAGCACAACTCCAATGTCGTAAGTACTATTTACAATCTTTTTTTCCTCAGCCTGCTTTTTTCTTTTCTTTTAATTTGACTAACTTCGCACGTAAACCCGGCAGACCTTCATTACTGGGTGTTAGCCAAAACAGGGTTCTTCTGATACATCCCCAGGAAAGAGTCAGGGAGGCTTGCTTAAAGGAGAGATTTTAAAGTCAGGGGTCAAAAATGAGTTCCTTTTTAGGCAATTCAGTCTGGCATCATTACAACGTGATTATCTTAGTAAGAACTTTTAAGTTCTAGGACAAAAGTCTAAGCGTATCCTAAGATCCCAAGAAATAAAATAAGGCCAGCAGTTGCATAAGGGAAGCTGACATATTAACATTCATCTTTTAGGCCCCATTTTGTTCCCTGACCCAGGCTTCTTAACAGACTCTCTTGACAGTTAAACCTCCAAGTCCCTAAAAGCCTGTCTCCAATGGCTTTTAAAGGAAGGGATGAGAGCCAAATTCCAGGTTGGCCTCAGTTATGTCTAAATGTCAATTTGCTTATCCCACATAGTGAAACATGTGAACATCCTGAGGCAGACCTCTTTTAGGGGCCTGGCATCGGGTTCCCTAGGTTTTTCACCCCAAAGGATAGATAGGAATTTGCTGTCTCCATGATTCAATGGCAAGACAGAATCACAGATATGTTTACCATTCCATTATAAATCTTTACACGCTAGACCTTATGTTCTCAAACCACTGTTTTAGGGAAGAGTTCAATGTTTTAGGAAAGCACAAACACCATCAGTCTAGTGTTATTGTGGCCATGTGTATGTTCTGGATCATGGCACTTTTTTTCGTTTGGATTACAAACCACATTACTTGATAAATATCTGAGAATGATGGGAGAGGGTGAGTTGGAAACGAAAGTAAACTTCATTTACTCTATGAATACAACCCTTCTAAGAAACAGGATTTTTGCAAATATTTAACAGTTTTCTAAATAACTTTACAATAGAGCAGAACAATATTCTTGCAAAAAGAGCCAACATTCTTATTTTGGTATAATTTATTCTCTTTTGGTCAAATAGGTCAAAAGTAAGGTCATCAATTTTCTTGACAACACCCACCTCCATTTCCACTCCTACAATGCATTAATGAATTTATTTATGCCCTGCTTTATCTACAAAGTATTTTCTTCTTATTAGAACTATTAACATCAGCTTAGTCCCACTGTGCTTTTTCAAGGGAGAGTTATTGAAATAGCATGGAAAGAAGATAATTTCCCAAAAAAGTCACCTTCAGTTTTTAACAAAGAAACCTTATGTTTCATTCCGTATCTCTTTGGCTAAGCAGCACTTGATAATATTTCCAGCATAAGATGTCATCAGTTCTTCTAACACCAAATGACTAAGACCTTTTATTCAAGAGCCAGATTTGCTTATATTGGCATCTAGATAACACAATATTAACATCTAATTTCCTGATGTTAAAAAAGTCAAATCCGTGTTTGAGTATATAACATATTACCTTAAAAGTTATTTCCATGTCTTAAACTTTTAAAGCACATTTTTGTACCCAATAAAATAAACACACGCTCTACAATTTATCCAGTGATGTTAACTCATACTCTACCTTCCCGTACCAAACTTGAAATAAGGTTTCTTAGTTATAATCACCATAATTTTTAAATTCAGTATTTGAGTGAGTTTTCTCAACAGAAAAAGTGTCAATTCTGACTTACCTCTCAGAGCTTAAACAGTTTGTAATTGTTTTATTGCTCAATCCTTGTATTTAAAGAATTAGTCATGAGGAAGTCAGTGGCGAACTGGCCCAAAGTTAGGTCATCCCGGGCGGGAAGTGGCTGAGAAAATTGTAGCAGATTTTAAACTTTTCAAAATCTGCTGGCCACTTTGGCTAAACACACCAAAGACCACCTACTCCACTATTTCCTCCCAGCCACCACAGCAAAAAAGGAGAATCACCAGAATGGATAGAAAGGAGGCATTTCTGATGAAACACCACCGAGGTAACCATTTGGAGTTTTTATGGATATTTAATATATGCCAGAAACAAAATTATAGATTTCTTATATTGTAAACATTAAATAGGCCAGTCTACAGACCACCTAGGAGTCCTGCACAGACTGTACTGTAAATTCAAACTATAAGACTATCTGAAAGGCAAGCATTTTGCTAGGTGATATTCCTGCTGTAAGCACATGAGAAATACAGCAGTAACACAGAAAACTAAATCAATCCTGAAAAGGATCTGCTGGAACTTGTACAGAAAGTAATAAGATCCTGATGCCAAAAATTAAATCTCTTAAAAAAATAAATGATAAGAAGGCTTGAGACCTTTGCTCTAAAATCAAAATTAGTTGGAAGTGATCAGGTTTTGTGTTCATTTCTGAGTACCAACTTTAACATAAATACACAGAATTATACTCTGAGGCTTGTAATGTTTCAGGAACGAGAAACTGAACTTACTGATAAATATAAAATTAAGCTTCACAATAGGAATAATTAAAGTTTCAAAGAACTCCATTAGTAGTAATAAGAAATAATTTGAATTTCTCTTTGAAATGTTGGATAACTTTTAAGGACAAAGTGACTAAAATTAATGTTACAACTTTCCAGGCCATTTGGACTCATTTTTGCAACAACTCAAAAAGGAGACAAGCTAAAATCTCATATCCCATATTGAGTCAGCGACAAAGCTTCAAACTCACCTGCCAGATAACCTCAGAAGACTTTATATAAGATGGTTTGTAACAGAAATACTGAAAATAAATCATCCTTGAATACTTTTAGATTTTCCCCAGCGTACCACAAATCACATCCAGAAACCCAAACAGATATAATCACTGAGACATTTGAGATGCACTGTTGAAACCCAGAGCTGCAAGACAAGACAAGGAGACAGCACGAAGCAGGTAGCCTGACATCTCTTTGCTTGGGCAGCACTGGGCTTCGGAAGTCCTAAGCCAAACACGTTAGTATCGTGAGTCCATAAAAGTCAGTAGTAACACTAAAATAATAATAACATAAATAAAATAGGCTCTGGTTAGAGAGAGAGGATCCGTTTACTGCCGCCCTGCTGAGGTACATCTGACCACCAAAGGAAGGAAAGCTATTAGCATCCTGAATTAATGGGTATAGTGGTTTTCAAACAAGATATTTTCATGATGGACACAATGTGGACTCAGCAAAGTTTCTCCTTCAAGAAAAATATAGCTTCTATTTCAAAGGGCACTGATTAGGCTTAATACCATTAGGGAACCATCAAGGATTTGTGTTGTTGTTACTGCTTGTAACTATCAGTTACTTTCTAAACCAAAAATTGTGGGTCGTTAACTTGACCAACAGTCAAAGTTTAGGAATGCAGGGACAAATCCAAGGTACAGAGGAGCTTCAGTTGTGGACAAAGCCTCAGGAGTTTGGGATCTTTTCAGGTTGTCAAGTCTTAGCCCTTCGGATCATCACCATTATCACTGTTATAACTTCCTTGCCTGGACATTCTAAATAAAAATTCATCTTCCTAATCACACCCCCCCCTAAAAAAGCATTAAACACGACACAATTTTAGAAAGTCTTTATAAGGTTTATAAGTGACAATGTAAATCAATATAACCAAGAACCAAATTAAAAAGTCTACCTAATGAATAAGTTCTTAATAGCTATTAATTGCTTATAACATTCCAGCAAATATGGTTAAAAAGTCAACAATATTAACTCCCTTTATAGATTAATTGTAAAAAAAACCAAACAGTTTTGAGTCCATCTCCATTAATACTTGAAAGTACAAATATAAATTAAATAAGGTTCAAAAGACTATATAACACATACAACAAAATAGTTTATAAAACAAAGAAAACTTTAAAAGAACTGCTCAATTTACTTTGTAACTTTTTTTATATAAAATATTTTAAAGCAGGGCATATTTTCTGGATCATACATGGAAGATCACATCCAGACGTCTTTTCTATCAAATCTTTATTCTTTCTTCACTGTCAAAATCTTAATGTTCATTCCTGGGTTGATTTTTCTTCCTTGGCAATTCTTTTTGTTACTCCACTAAAATATTTTTCACGGAAGGAATTATGACCTTGGTATTGTAGAAAACGATCACTTAGCAGATGTGAATACTGGTCCTGATTCTGTTTGGTTGGAAAATACAAAATATAAAGATATTTAAGTTATTTCCCTAGCTAACTTGCAACCAAAGCAGTCATTTACTCTAAGTAAAATCTCACTCTGGGGTGCACACTTGTTTTTCTTTATAATCTGAATTAGAAAGATACCATTACTTTACATCCACATCATGCTTAGATATCCAAAGTGTTTTCACTTACTTTACCTTATTTGAGTCTCACAAAAATCCTCTGCACAGAGGACAAAAACTTTTTTTTTATTTAGAGAGGGCAAAGAGAATAGCTCCAGGTAACACAGCCAGGACTCTAACTTTCTTCTGATTTCTAATTCAGCACATACTGACATCATCTGCACCTATGAGTAAGAATGATCAAACAAGGAAGCTTCTCCTCAAGAGAAAGGTGTGAAAAACAAAAACAAAAACAAAACAAGAGAAAGTGTGTCCCAACAAACTATGGCATTTGTATGATGTCATATAGACATACAAAACTGTGTGGGGCCATATCCATACTCGGTTGATTAAATTAACAATTCCCGGCAACTTAAAGTAATCATAAGGCATGAAGACATAGACTAAAAAAGACATTTCTACACTTTTAGACGTAAGCCCAGTAAGGACTGGTACTCAGATTGACATTTAATTAAAACATGAATCTGGATTAGAATGTCAAACATATTTTGGCTTAGAAAACTGAGGTTTCAGCTAGGAAACACTGAAACATCAGCTTCTCATCCACTTTCACTAACCAGTTCAAACTGTGAATAAACCCATTAAAAATAAAATCTCATGTCCCATGCACTTCTGAACATTTATATTCAATTACACGTGAATTAATGTGATTTTGAGGCCAGGTGTAGACACTATTATAAAACACAAAGCCTAAAATTTTATCCTGACTTCAGTATCAAAATGACAGCTAAAAAAATTATATACATAATACATGTGGACTATAACAATCCTAAAAGTATTTTTTGTATTTTTGCTTATGCCTGGGTAAGAGCTTTCCTTCCCCTCTATCTAACATTAACAGAAATCCTGGATTAGCCAAAACAATGTTGGTTCATTTGCTTATTCAGAAATTGTTTTTGCCACACATATTTTTAAAATCACACAAAAAACCCAAATTATTAAAAATTAAGCAAGCCCAAATTCCTGATTCATTACAAATAAATAGGTGGCTATTTAAATTTTATTCACGAAGTATATATTACAGTTTTAAAATCCTGAAAGCACATGAAAATATGTCAATGTTTACTAACTTCAGGCTACATACAATCCCCCAAAAGGTAAATTGTACGTAGTCAACCTATAGGTATACAACTAAAGATACCAAATGAAAGGTAACATTTGCCAGATATTTATTATGGGCCCAAAACAATACTAAATGCTTTATATGCATATCTAGTAAAACTCATCAGCTCTGAACAACAAGTGCACTATTACTACCATTCTACAGATTGAGGGCTTATTTAAGAGGACAGGCCCGAGATAATAGCAGGTAAGTGGTGGAGCTGGGGTTTGAACACAGATCTGTTTCAGATCTGCACCAGCAATCTTCACTCTTAATGACAAAGTACACAATAAGGTTTTCTCCAAAAGAACTACACTTTTAGCCGGGCTTGGTGGCTCAGCCTATAATCCCAGCACTTTGGGAGGCTGAGGTGAGTGGACTGCCTGAGCCCGTGGGTTCAAGACCCGCCTGGGCAGGTGAGACCTCATCTCTACAATAAATCAAAAAAATTAGCCGGGCGTGGCAGCACGCACCTGTAGTTCCAGCTACTGGAAGGCTGAGGCGGAAGGATCGCCGGAGCCCAGCAGGTCGAGGCTGCAGTGGCCGGGAGCGGCCACTGCACTCCAGTCTGGGCTACGGAGTGAGACTCCAACTCAAAAAAAAAAGAACTAGACTTTTCCCTGACTCAAGAAGCAGGAAGAGCCCTGAGAATGAACAGGTGATGGACTGAGCTCTGACAGTTGAGCTGCCCACCAAGAAAGAAACAGAACTGGATCAAAGTCTCAGAGTCACAGTTCTACTGAGAGGATGTATTTCAACAAACTTTCATACGAGAGGAGCTGCAAGGAGCCACAGAGATGCTGAGGGACAGCAAGACTCGAGGAGCACAGCCGGCCTCGCAGGTGGGCTTAAGTCTGCTTCACATCTCAGGATGATGCAAAGATAACAGCAACACAGAACAAGGCTCCAGCACTGAACCTCAACTGCTTCCTTTCAACTTTTCAAAAGTCTGACTGAAGTCACAGGAAAGAGGACATGCCATCAACGACTCCTCCAGGTATTCTAAACTCTGTCCTTAGGTCAAATAAGATCACTAGAAAACGTGTCCTCTTCCTGAGCTGCATTAGCTTGATCCCAGCAGGCTGTTTTTCCTCGGGTTCTATTTTAAAGCTGTATCCAGATGTGTCGTCTCTGCTGCACTATCTGTCTCCTAACAGTCCTTGGCATCATTCTCCACCCAGGCATCAAAATCAGAAGCCTGGGACGAATTCTTTCTTTTCTTCTCACATTCTGTCGGTTCTACAACCTTAGCTTGGGTCCCCTAAAGATCTCAGATCCCCTTCTCTCCACCCACAATTCCAGTCCTTTAACCCAGGCCCCCTCATCTCTTCCTTCCCCAAACGCCCCGCTGTCCTGCCGTCAGTGGGTCCCGCTCCAGTCTATTCTCCAGACCGAGACCGAGACCAATGCATTAAAATGCAAAGTTAAAATCCAAGTGAGTTGAAATTTCCCCCAGTCCTCGGGCTTTTCTCTTGACACGTGGGAATTTGATTCAGTTACACACCAGCTTGCTGAAGGGCACCTCACTTTCCTGTACAGGAGTCTGAACATGGTCAGGCAGTGAAGTCCCCAGCTCTACCCTCCTGTGCACTATTCACCCTGTGGCCCCTCCAGGCCGTAGGACCACCTCCCCCTTCGAGGGCACTGGGGCCTTTTCGACGAAGCATCCTAGAGGGGCAGTAGTGAGGAGGACGCGGAAGGAAAGGAGCCTGCGATTCCAGCAGATGGACACAGGCTCAGTCCCGGTGTGCCAGCTGACCTCACTGCTGTCAAGCGTCTGACAAGAGGGAGGAGGAAGGCAAAGGCCAAAGCACAGTGGAAAATGGACTTCCTTCGTGGACCAAAGCGAGAGCATAACAAACAGCGTGGCCTTGACTTGAAGGAGAGACACAGGCAAATTGGTAATAAAAGCAGAGAATATAAGGCTCAGAGTCAGACACTGGGAGTGGAGAGCAGATGCCCGAAACACCCAAAAGTAAAGGTAAAAATCTATGCTACCTAATGGTTATCAAGAAAACACTACTGTTTATGATATCCTTACTGGATTCCCTCAGACTAAAGTAAAAGCAAAATAAGCCCTTGACAGAATGTGTGCTGTGTTCGATGCTCCAGGGACACGGTGGTAAATACAAGCTACTGGAGAAGCTGGCAAAGACCATGACCTTAGAAATGCAACCTCTGGGGGGAACTGTATTTTCCTTATTTCCCAGGTAGTGGAGAAGAATCCGGGTATTTGTTTGGGCCCTGTGCTGAAATATTCCCTTTCTTCAAGACCAACTGTCTCCTGACTGAAACAACATTTACAACAGAAACTGAAAAAACCTGAAAGCCCACATCCCTTGTCTTGCCAGGGACCTGGCAAGAGCCAGTCCTGGGAGCCCAGTCCTACTTCAGGACAAGCCAGGCACTCCAGGGACTTGGGCTACGATTTTCACCTAAGTGGGAAGGCCAGGGTTTATAAAAAATTCCTCATGAAAAATGCAGTCGAACTATGGTCTAACACATATCATTACATACAATCATACCCATAAATGCCATGTACCTATGAACAATACACAGGTAAAATATACACTGTCCATATGAAACAGACTGTACTAGATGCAGCCTTCAGAGTTTACGTCACCCTAACACCAAAGAAACTGGCAAACTGGATTTTTGTTTCCTCCTCTCCATCTCTCTCTCATCCTGTCTTTAGTTTAGTTGGCCAGACTTACACTCAAGAGGATGCTGCTCAACTCGACGTATTTTTCGTCACCTTCTCATGACTCTTCTCTATTCACATTCCCAGCTCATCTCGGCCAGGAGTGACAGCAGGTTTTCTTTTTCAACTCAGCATCTCCGAACCAAAGTCTGCTTAAAAGGGGAGGAGCATCCTCAAGCAACACAGTCTTTGGTCTCCCTCATAAACTCAAGCTTGCCCCAGTGTTTGACTTTGGGTTTCTAGAACATTTCCAAGTCTGTCTATCACTATCCATCACACCATCGACGTATCACAAAACCTGAGTTCTGCCCATTTTGGTCAGCGAGAAATGCCTGACAGAAAATAAAATCACATAATTAGGAAATGCCAAGAGAGAAACCTACGGTGATAAAAGATTACAGAACACCTTTCCCAAATTTTTGAGCTATTAGTAGTAATAATGGAGATAGGAATAAAATACTAAGGCTACTGATTACATTATTATATTTTTTATAACCAGAGGTTAAGAGATTCTGTAGGAAAATCTGTGGTAGCCACAAATGGCTACATAAGGGAAATATTCAGCTTTCAGACCTATCATTAATCCATGTATTGCAATCAGTAACTGTAAATATTACAATAAATATGCAAGTTATGATTCAAAAAACTAATTATATTTGCTACCAACTGTTTACATAAGTTGATTATTTGATTTTCTGCATCTTTTCACAGCAGATTATTAACTAAGTTTTGCAGGTGGGGAAACAGGGGCCAAGAGACCTGAGCCAGCAAGTACTGCACATAAGCAATAGGCATTGCCAGAACTGTACCCTAAATCAGTCTTCAAAGCGCATGCTTTTTCCATTATGATGTTTTTAGTAGCAATTGCATCAAAACAACAGCTAAAGAGTTAATTTCCACAGAATGGATTCGAGGGTTGTGCAAAACGGAGCCTGACATTTAGAGGACATTCCTCACTGAACAGCAACACGATGGTAGCACACATTTCAGATCTAGACTTTTAGACAGAACCCCTTCTGCCACTGTCCCGCCCAACCAATTTCCTGTCCTATCAGTACTGCTAATTCTGAACATAAACCACTCGAGGAATTTTAACGCGCTTGCCAAAGAAACCAAAGGAAGGCTTACAAGTTGGCAGTTGACTTTTATGTGTACACTACTACCCTCTGCTGGCTGGAGCAGACAAATCCTTCTTTGCAGTCTTCCTGAGGTGGATCGAAATAGCTGACCGCAGAGCAGCCACCCACAACTCTGACAGTCAGGAGCACCCCATCTCTCCAGTTGTCTGTGAATCCTCATGGCTGTGAACTCTAGATGTTTGTAAACTACACATGTTTACAAGACCAGGATGGCCTTTTCCTCAGGCAACTTTCACATGATCACACCATTTCATTTTGAAAGAATAATGTGAAAGAAAAATGGGCATGGTAGCCCCCAGCACTTTGGGAGGTCCAGGTGGGAGGACTGCTTGAGCCCAGGGGTTCGAGACCAGCCTACGCAATGTAGCAAGACCTCATCTCTACAAAAAAATCAAAAGAAGTCGCTGGGTGTAGTCGTGTGAACCTGTATTCCAGCTTCCTGGGAAGCAGAAGCAGAAGGATCATCTGAGCCCAGGAGCTCAAGGCTGTGGTGAACCGTGACTGTGCCACTGCACTCCAGCTGGATGGCAGAGTGAGACCCTGACTCCAAAACAAACAAAAAGATGTG
The DNA here is from genome assembly GCF_000164805.1 of Carlito syrichta. Classification (NCBI taxonomy): domain Eukaryota; kingdom Metazoa; phylum Chordata; class Mammalia; order Primates; family Tarsiidae; genus Carlito; species Carlito syrichta. The sequence goes on from NW_007248113.1 coordinate 179,823, forward strand.
GAAATATACAAATACATAGTCACCTCAGAGATTCTAAAGTGTATCACTGTCATCTGTGTGCAAATTATTCTCTAAAACAAGAAAAGGTATATAAATTGGATCTTCTTCAAGTTAATCCTTAATTATTTTTACAACAGTACATCAAAAATACAGCTTTAAAAAGAATAAAGACATTAAAAGGAAAGTACTTCAGTCATTTAAAATTTAGTAAATTTTAATCTAAAGGGGAATTAACTCATAAGAAACCACACTGTATGTTCCTGTAGTAACATTTGAAACTGCCACTTTAAATGGCACTAACAACATTCTAGACTATACCATGAGAATATACATGTAAGACAATGTTTCTTAAACTGACCATTATAAACTGCTCAGATTTTAAAGGAAGTAGAGATACTCCTTTAAGAGTTCCACTTAGGTAAAACCATCCTCCTAATTACTGCATTCTCCCAGAAATGTGCTATTCTTTGTATCATCTCCTCCTTAAATAAAAGGAGGTGTTATGATTGTTCACCTTTGATTCAGTATGTCGATTCAGCTGCTTTTTTGGTTTGCTTCTCATAAGAAATGAGGCCTAGGGATCACAGGATTAAAATGTTTTTGTCCTACTGGTTTTTGAAAAGTAATGCCATGGTAATGATAAAATTCAGTGTATTTTCAAACAGAAAACTTTTGGCTAGCTATAGCCATCTGTTCTTATTCTTCCTTCAAATGGATTATTTAAATATTGTTGAATATGATTGCTTTTATTCTAGATAGGTCCAAAATAATCACTGAAAAGTTAGTATTCTTCCTGTAAATACTTAGTGGTAAGCAAAAAAAGTCAAAGCCTGTGAACTCTTAAAGCTTGTACAGTGGTGGAAGAGATAGACATTATACAATATACACCCAGACACAGACTTACAAACTGTGATTCAACACTGAGAAGAAAAGGGCACCTTAGAAATAGAAGGAAACACCTATTTAGAAGGGGCGAAGGAAGAGGACAAGAAAGGCTTCCATAAGGAAGTGACATTTATCTGGGATCCAAAGGATGAATCAAATCTACTCATAAATAGCGAGGAGAAGAAACCATTCTAGCGAGAGGAAACAAAATATGAGAGGATTCTGAGGCTAGAAAGAGTTAAGTCTACTCTGGGACTGGAAAAAAGGCCGGTGGGGCTGAAGCTTGGCAAACAAGGGAGGCAGGTGCAAAATGACATTGGAGAGACAGGCCAGGAGTAGATCAGGTTTACGTGGAGGTTATGGGAAGGATTCTGAATTTCATTCGAAATTTCATGCAAAGTCATTGATGAGATTTAAGCAAGGGAGTTGCATTATCTATTTACATTCTGAAGGATACTCTGGCCGCTGTGTAGGAAATGGAACAGAGAAAAAAATGCTGAAGCAGGGAAGCCAGTGGGAGACTATTACAGCCCAGGAAAGTAGCTCTGCACCGTGGTTCCGGGGTCGAGGCTGAGAATAAATATATCTGCAAGAAAACTGTCATCCACTCAGTTGTGCCAAGCCAGATTTCTGAAAAGTCATCCCTGACATCCATCTCCCTCGCCCCAGCCATCCAGTCAGCCACACAGTACTGCCACATCTCAGTTCCAACACATCCTCCACAATCTCCAGTTCTGCCTTCCTTGGTTTAAAGCCTCATTGTGCATGACCATGCCAGGAGCTGCCTCACTGATACCACAGTTGTCTTTCCACAACTGAGATTTGCCTACATATTGGAGCTAGGGCAACCTTTATAGGACACAAGCTTCTGCTACTCTCCTAACTAACTTCCTCATGGGCTTGCACTTGCTGACAGCGTGAGCTTGAAACTCTTCATATGTAAGGTCCTTCAACCCGAGGCATCCCTTTCTTTAGTTCTCCAGGTCGCCTCCCATTGCTCCCCTGCAAACGTTCAGTGTTTCAGTCATGCTGCGGTGTCTGTGCTCCCTCCACGCACCGCCACCCTTGCCTGTGTCTGTACCTTGCTTCAAATTACCCACCTCTCTTACCTCAAGCACCATCTCCTAAGGTGGCAGCATCTTTCTCACGCTCATGATACCTCTCACAAGACCTCCCAAGACCTTTCTCATGTCCACAATACCTCTCACAACGCCTCTAGTGACCCTTTCTCCTGATGTTCATGTTCTCTCAGAATAAGGAAAAAGCCGTATTCGTCTGCCCAGCCTCAACACTGGCAAAACAGCCCCCTAAACACATGTGGAGTGACGAAAACCATGGCTTTCCCCTCAGCAAACAGGTAATCAAGTCAGGGAAAGAGAGTATGTAAAAATGGAAACAGTACACAAATGCAAAAATTATTAAACATAGCTTCCTTTCCTGTTTCTCATCGTACTTTGTCTAAAGTTTCTCCTGACATCAGATTCTTACATTAATTCGGTACATTCACTCTTATCAAAAACTTGCATCCTTCTTTACAGAGAAAAACGTAGTCATCAGGTACGAATTTCCTCAACTTCCTCCCCCTCCAGTCCATCCTCTACTACAAACTGTCACCCACTTGCTTACCTCTAAAGCCTTATCTCTCCCAGTAAAGATGATTAGTTTATAAAATTATTGTTCTTTAAAAACGAGGGACCCTCCCTTTCCAGGGGATAAAGTTGCAGAGCTCTACAGTCATTCAGTAGAGAACCAAATGGCTTCTATTTCAATTGTCGGTCAGGTTTAAGCTCCCTTTTACTCACTGACAGTTCCTGACAATGAGATAATGATTTCTTCTACCTCACTAGTATTAACCTTAAATAATTTATATTCCCAAGTGACAGTAAGTTTACACAAAACAGCAGTTTCACTGCAAATGCTTGAATACAAATAGCTGATGAAAGTTAATCTATGATAAGTGAAGACAAATCATGCTGTCACCATAAAGACAGCCACAAAACTGGTGGTGTTGATCTAATTTTGTCAGGAAAAGCATGATGATTCATGAAACGAATTAAAGCTATGATATATATTCTTAAATAAGGTGTGAGGAAGAAGGCAAAGAGATGGAAGAGAAAAACAATGGGCAGATTTGCTTTCGTGTAATCAGCAGAGGGTGAACCTAATACAAATGATGGTGCTGAATACAATGGGCCTCAGTTCAGCTTCAGGGTAATTACCCACATCCGGCTTTTGTTTAAAAATCCTGCTCTCCTTATCAAAGCTTCCCACTGTTCTACATCTGGTACTGGACAGTAGCTATAGAAACCACTTGTGCTAAAGTTATACAACTATAAACAGCACTAGGCCATTTCCAAACCAAGGACAAGCAGGTCAAACTCTGGCACCCAATACTGCTAAGAGAAAGCTCTAGCATTAATCTTAATGGGAGCAAGGTACCACTGGAAAGCTTCGTCCCTAAATTAGGTAGTTATGTATTATCCTTTTAAAATTTTTAATTACTCTACAAGATACTAAGTTACCTAGGGTCTACAAAAATATTTTCATATAAAATCTTCATATCAAGAGTTCAGAAAATGAGTAACAATTAACAACTGAACTTTAACCATCTGGCATTCAGTATATAATTTCTTACTAATTATAAAAAGAACATTGTCAATATTTGTGCTTATCATGATGACATAGAAGGATTAGCACTTCCTATATGCTATCTCTTATAATCTATAACTTTATAAAATTCAAAACTTAATCTCAAATATTAAAATTTGAAGTCCTTTAATAATTTAATGAGAATGTATTAGTTACTGTATCTAGTATTTAATTAAAACTAATTAAGTAGCAAAGAATGAGCAATAGACCAAAACACATACAGGTATGCACATATATACTTTCTTAGTTTAATTTGAAGACCATTCCTCTCCTAGGTGACTCTTTAAAAATCTTCATAATCCATTAAAAGAAAAAATGCATATGTACTTATATAAAGACCAAAAATAGGCAAAACTATCTTGCTCGGGGATGAATTCAGTAGTAGTAATAGTACAAAGGAAAACAAGAAAAATGGTTATCATAAAAGTCAGATTAGTAGTTGCACCTGCAGGAAGAGGCATTTATGATCAAAATGGCCACAAAAGAGGGATGTTTCTGGGATGCTGTGTTATTCTATAATCTTGACCTTGGTGGTAAGTACATGGATGTCCACTCTGTAATTATTCATTAAATTGTACATTTATGTCTTGAGAAAAATCCCAGGGTTGACTTATTGTAAGGTCATGAAATGGGAAGAAGACAATGGGCCTCAGTTCATGTTTGAATTTGAACAACACCCGAAAGATAATTCTAAGTTAAATAACCATACAATAAATAAAAGAAAAATACAAAAAAATACAAAGAGGAAAATCTGTCATTCATACCGGAATGATAAAAACAGCTCCAGAAGATTATGTTGATGCCACAGAAACATCCCATTTCCCTAAACCATTCACACCTTGGAATCCTTGAATCGTATTTATATCTGGCAATTGACCTACGCCTAAGATTCTGTAACTCTGGTATTTTAAAGACTGTTTTACTGTCATAGCTTAAAAGCATGAGCAGTAGACCTAGGACCATAAAGACATATGCTCTCTCTTCCTTCAGAGAATTGCTTGTTCTTGCAAACAAGACAGTCATATCTAAACAGCACCACAAGTTGCTGGTTCCAGATCTCTTGAATGATTGCCTTCCTGGAGCAAAGGAGTACATTTTTGCTTTTTTTTAGTTTACCAGAAATAATCATTTAAAGCTATTATGATAGCATTAACTTAAAAAAAATTGTTTATCCAAATCACTTAAAGAAGTGTAAAAGAAAAAGTCAAATGACTCTTCAAGATTTAAACTCAAGAAAAAGTACCATTAACAGCAAAAGCAAATCCATTTGGAACTAAGTAGATCAAATGAACCTGAACACTGAATTCAAGCAGCACCACCTCCAATCTGCTTCTGTGAACCTTTTCCAAATACTTCAAGTGAGATAATGATTTATACACAATGCAAATCTGTTTCCTTCTGACTTGCTCTACAAAATTTTTTTTTTTTTTTTTTGAGTTGGAGTCTCACTCTGTCGCCCAGACTGGAGTGCAGTGGCTGCTCCCGACCACTGCAGCCTCGACCTGCTGGGCTCCAGCGATCCTTCCGCCTCAGCCTTCCGAGTAGCTGGAACTACAGGCGCGTGCTACCACACCCGGCTAATTTTTTTGATTTATTGTAGAGATGAAGTCTCGCCAAGTTGCCCAGGCGGGTCTCGAACCTGCGGGTTCAGGCAATCCACTCACCTCAGCCTCCCAAAGCGCAGGATTACAGGCTGAGCCACCAAGCCCGGCTGCTCTACAAAATTTTTATAAAATTCTCTCTAATTTTACTCTCTCTCACACGCACTATACTTTGATGTTAAAAAATACTGGATTGTATTAAGACCTAGAATGGGTTTATGTTCTATTAGCATTTTCTTATTTAGTGTCATCCTACAATATTTTTCTCACCAGTAAATAAGGTATCATCTGTATCCTACCATTTACATGTTGTAAACACTTCCTTCCTAATCTCTAACCTTTTCTAACTCTAATCAAAAGGGATACAGCCATAGGCCTGACAAAAGGCAGGCAAAACTCACAACATTATTTCAGAAGGAAAAGTCAATCAGAAGGGACTACCTTTAATTTAAACAGCTGCCAAAGAAAGACACAACTAACACCATTAATCCTAAGAAAGGAGAATGCATAATGGAAGCAGACACGAGCATTATGTCAGCAAAACACCAGAGTTTATGATTAGCCACACTAATATCATTCTAATATGTAAACTACTCATCATAATGACAAATGTATTCCACTTCAAGCCATCCATAAGTCATTTTCTCAAGTGACCTCCGTGTCTATTCTCTTCTTTATTCACTTAAAAAACACTACTATGTTAATGGTTCTTTTTTCCTTTACTGCTTCAAAATTGTTCAATCCTTTAGCAAAAACCCTGAATTTTGGCCACATTCCATTCTGATTAATGCCTTCATCAGTTTCGTTTTACTGGACTCTTTCATTCAACTGAAAATAAAAACTTTCCATTAAAAATAACAAACTTTCATCACTCGCAATCATGACCTTTCAATATTCCCTATTTTAAATCACTTAAGCTATACTGCATAGTTATAAAAATGATCGCTGACTTATACAATAAGTTTAATCTAACAATAGCCATATAATGTCTAGAATTAAATTTGCCTAAACTCCAGTACTTCTCAAACAACTAGGAGTATAAGGTAGCATGTCAGATAAACAAACCACACAATAAACAGAGCACATGATGACCCATTTAATGCAACAGTAGTTTTAAATTTGTTTAATATTTAGTCATGTATCTGTTACAGAGTAGACTATAAAAGGCGCATTAATTTTTTGTAAGAGATTTCAAGGAAATCCTGAAAAGGGCTACTTTGGGTACTCTTTCATTTATCTAAGCAGACTCTTTTAGAAAAGGTTGAGAGAGTATTTTTTTAGGTGGCCTTCATTTAAGACACAATCTCATATTCTGATCTGTTCTGGACAATTCTGGAGATCAGCATTTTTACCCTACAAATTTTATATGAGAAAAATGTTTTATACAAGAAACCACTGTGATCAAACCATACATAGCAGCCTCAACTACATGTTGTACCAATAGGGAAAATGAGTTCTAGTAAAGCAAATCACATTCTTCCATGGCCCCATGAGCAACACTGGCTAAACAGAGCAGGACAAGGAAAGCAAGTAATATGCCACTCAAGAATATTTATCTTTTAATCTTGACATACTCTAAAGCTAGAAATAGGTGTTGGTAGAGAGGCAACGTGATGTAGAAAAAAGGACACAGAATTGCAAGTACAAAGAGAAGTTCTAGTCTCAAGTCTGCCCTTTACTATTTAAGCAAGTTAGGACTAAGTCTAGGCCACTTCCCCATCTCTAAAATGGGTGAAAAATAACAAGGTCAAATGGATAGAAAAGTTTTGTAAGCAATAAAGTATTATAAAAATGTTACTTACCATTCACTTAGCCTTCAGAATATATCAACAAAGAATAATGTAAAAGTCTGGAGCTTCTTATTCACCATCTCCATAATTGTAACAAAGTTAAAAATCTAACTTAATAGTAAAGAAATTTTCTTCTTTACTACTAACGCACAATAAGCAAGTCTAACAAAAACTATGGCCAATAATGTAAGGATATAAAATCTTACAAACGATCCATATTATTTAGACAACTTTTGTTATAACTTATGTTTACATTTTAAAAGGAGGGAGAGGGAGAATACTTTTATAGCAACATATCAAGAGGGCCAAAAGTTACACTAAAGTTAAACCTAACAAGTGACAAATCAAAAATGAAGAGACACAGTATACAAAAGGGTAAAAAATCTAAAATTAATAGTCTTCCATTGCCAAAATCAACCATGCTGAACAAACCCCAGTATAATTTGTTAGACGCGTGTAAGAAATGTTTGACAATTTTATGTCATCACTTGCATTATAAAGGATTGGGATCTTGCTGCAATTATATACATCCTCTCCATACAAACAAAAGGTAAAAATGAAGTAATTAATTAAAAACCAGACATGATTAATTTAACATGACAAAGTATTTTCGGTTATGGTAAATGTCATAGTAGTTAAAACTCGGTAATTAAACTTACTTTTATAGAGACCATTTCAAAAAATTACTTGAGCATTAGGCTTTTCCCTGTTTTGTTTTTTAAAATCAATTTGAAAAGAACAAAACTAAAACGATAAAAAGAAACCAGACTTATCATTTTAACATAGGATAAATTCTAGAAAACACTATTTTTCTTTGAGTCACAAATAAATTTGCTTAGAGAAATTTTATAAATCTGGAAAAAAATACTAGACCTTCTTAAACAAAAAACTCAAGAGAAGGCGAGTATGAAAGTAGTCCACAAAAATTAAAAATTTTAATTTTTAAAATTTTTCCAGTAAAATAGAATAGTAGATACATTATGTGCCATTAATTATCAGTCTTTTCTCCACATCCTCCACCTTTCAATTCTTTAGAATACTATTTATGTGGGCCACACAATAAAGAATACTGATGCCATTTACTTTGCTTTCTAACATCAGCACAAAAACTACAAAATCTGCAAGTATTATTTCTGTTTTTTACATGCATTATTCATGTGCCTGGCACATAAACATTAGTTACTATTATTATTACTAACATTAATGATTCTACTAATGCTATGATTCCTAAGAGCTACAATACTGATATTCAAATTATCAAATGTACAGATTAGAAGTGACCAGGAGAGGAGCAAAAAAAAAAAAAGAAAAGAAAAGAAAAGCATACTCTAACATACTACAAATACAAAGGCTTCTTAGGCAATGTAATAAATATCAATGGTTAGCGTTATTAACTAATTGTGTCCTGCCCTAAAATTTATATGTTGAAGCCCTAACCCCCAATGTGACTATATTTGGAGACAGGGCCACTAAGAAGGTAACTAAGAAGAAGATAACTGCACACACATGTTTATTGCAGCATTATTCACAATAGCAAAAGTATGGAAACATTCGTGCTGCCCATCAAAAGAGGACTAGATAAAAAAAAAAACAGTGGTACATATACACAATGGAATATTACACAGCCATAAAGAAGGTCAAAATTATGAACTTCGCAGCAACTTGATGGACTTAGAGGCTAGAATACTGAGTGATCTATCACAGAAACAAAGAACCGAGCATCATATATTCTCACTCAAAAGCAGACCTTGAACAACCATTGTAATACTCTAAGAAAGGGACTGGCAGTAGTGGGAAGCTGCCAGGGGAGGACAGGGCAGGATCGGCAGGAGTGGGAAACTGCTGTGGCGGGGGGCCCACCTCATCCACAAGGGCACCTGCATAAGGAACATTTGCACACCTCACCCCAAATTGTGCCCCACATATTTAAAATTTAGAATTAAAAAAAGAAGGCAATTACGGGAAATGAGTTCCCAGGGGCAGGGCCCTAAACCAGCAGCACAGGCGTCTTCGCGACGGGCATCGGAAGCGCAGGGGCACAGGGCCAGGGCCGTGTGCACAGGGGACGGCGAGGACGCGCCTGCCCGAAGTCAGCAAGAAGCCAGCCCTGCTGACACCTGATCTTGAGCTTCCGACCTCCAGACTTGGAGAAAGTCAATTCCTGTTATTTAAGCTCCCGTCTGTGATGCCGTTATGGCAGCCCAAACAGATTAACACAGTTACTTTTAAAAGGTCAATGAAAAATTAAAACGGTCTAAAACAGATCAAACTTATTTTAAGCTTAAAAACCAATATATCCATTTGTCAATCTTTAATACAGAATCAAGACATATAAAGATTTCCAGGTTGAACTCCTATAAACTGATGCAAGAACTTATAAAGCAATCTGGGTGCAAGTGGCAATAACTTTTTTCCAACTCATTTCAACTTAAGATTTTTTAGCAACTCACTTTATTATAAAGCATCAACTTAGTTTTCACAGAAATGATAACTGGTCATTTTTCACTGGTCTAACTAGTATTTGGTTAGATTATATAATTACAACAACTATAACTAGCATAAATTGCTCTGAGAACACCATAACTCTTGGTAAACAAACAATTCAGCTGGTAGATGCAGAAGTGCTGCAAAGAGACCCAGTGAGACCAAGCAATTAACCAGCAGAAAGCATTCAACATAACAGAAGCATCAGGCCCAGTGTTTAAGAGCAGGAATGCCTAATACTGGTTGTTTGAAATGGACGTCAGAGTTTGAAATGAACGTTAGACAAGAGGGCTTCTATTGTATATCCAAACTAAGGTTGGCCATTCAAAACTGTTGCTTTGGAAGGTTGTTATGGTGTCAAACGACTGGAAAACAACTCGTGAATTTCTGAGTCCTCAATGTTTTAAATGCTTGACAAAGATGCCACTCCAAGAATAATATTTAAATATAAACTTCTAGTATTTTTGTTTTAAAGATGACTATCACACATACACTCATTTTAATTACATTACATATACTTATATATTTATGTGTGTACGTATGTATACACATACCAATCGACTACTTTATATACATGTATAAGTTAGTTTTCTAAAATGCCCTGATATTGAAGCCTGATTACCGAGGACATTACTGAAAATTCTGAACATTACTCAGTAGCAAAGATGAATCACCAAAACATTTTGCATAAGGAAGTGGCAAAATAAATGCTGGGTTTCAGGAAGCTTCACTTAACAGATAAGAACTAGAGGTGGAAAGAAGAAAGACATTTAGGAAACTGTTCAGCAAAAACCAGGTATATGGTAATAGGAGGAAAAGAAGGAACAATTTAGAGATAGACAGCAAATGGAAATATAAAGGACAAAAACAAGAATGATATGTAATGATATATGCAAAAGACACTGCTCAAATGTTAGTTTTCATTACTGTGAAAGAATCCATAAGATGTGAATTTGAGCCTCACTGGTCATCAAGGAGATACAAATTAAAACTATGCTGAGATACCACCTGACTCCAGTCAGAATGGCCATCATCAAAAACTCAAAAAATAACAAATGCTGGAGAGGATGTGGTGAAAAGGGAACACCTCTACACTGATGGTGGGAGTGTAAACTAGTACAGTCTCTGTGGAAAACACTGTGGCGATTCCTAAAAGTTCTAAAAATTGACCTTCCATATGACCCCGCAATCTTCCTACTGGGAATATACCCGAAGAACTCAAATCACTCTATAAAAAAGATACCTGCACACATATGTTCATCGCAGCATTATTCACAATAGCAAGAACATGGAACCAACCATGCTGCTCATCAAAAGAGGACTGGATTAAAAAAAATGTGGTACATATACACAATGGAATATTACGTAGCCATAAAGAAGAACAAAATCATGAACTTCGCCGCAACCTAGATGGAATTAGAATCTATAATACTGAGTGATCTTTCACAGAAACAAAGAACCGTGTATTGCATGTTCTCACTCATAAGTGGACCTTGAACAACTTCCGTAATACTATAAGAAAAGGACTGACAGTAGCAGGAAATGTGGGGCGGGGAGGTGGGATTGACAATAGTCGAAATCTGAGTGGGGAATGGGAGGTACACATCAACAAGGGGACCTGCACCATGAATATCTGTAGACCTAACCCTGAAATGTACCCCACAATTTTAAAATAAAAAAATTTTAAAGTTGAAAAAAAAGGATGTGAATTTGATGAATACCAACTAAATGCAGACTAGAGATGAGTATGACAAAATCTTCAGACACCACCACCTTTCTTCTGCTTGCCCTAAGAATCTAAAGCAAGACCGGGTTTCTCTAAGTTTTCAGTTAACCTGGGAGAACTTTGTCAATCCAGAGAATTACCAAAGAGCCCAAAGAGTATCTTGCAGATTTAACTAAACTCCGTTATGAGGCACTATCCATATCAACTCTTATCTGGATAGGAAATAACATATGTTTTGCTCTTTCTTCTCAAGCGTAAATGAACTCTGTGTGGGGATGGGGGGCGGGGGGGAAATGAGTATGTGCATGAAAGAGAAAAAGAGAGGCAGGGAACATGTTGGGCCCCAACAGAAAAGGGAAATTTACTTTCTCCCTTATATAAAGCAACATATTCTCTTTATTATACCCTGCAATCAAGTGGGTTTTGCTTTTGGAGAAAAGTGATAACTAGTGGACTGCCAATTAGACAACAGATGTTTAACTAAGAGTGCTGTTTTAAAACTGAATTAGCAACAGGATGCCAGACAAAGCCAGAAGAGTTAAGGACAACCTCCGTATCTATTCTTCTACTCAACTTCTATATCTATCTCCTACCTTCCAATCCCAACCAAATGTCACAAGCCTCTTCAACTTCTGCTTCATCCTGAATTAATCTGTAATTTTTTAAAAATCAAGGACGAATGTTTCCATACTCCAGGACAGGAAAAGTATCTAGAAAAGTCTGCTTTCGATTCTTCCAGAATTTATCCTAAAAATCCTAGGGAAATTTACCTCAAATTTCTTCACCTTCTCCATTGTGATCAAGCGCCTTGACGTGTGACTAGAAAGCTTCTGCTCGCAGTTGCTAATGAGTTCCAGGCAAGGGTGCCAGGGCACCATCTCTTCAGTATATCTGAAGAAGAAATTCAACTATTAGGAAAACTCATACATGCCCACACAAAACCATCTTAGGGTTTTCACTACATATCATATCATTTTTTCCACATACACCAACTATCCATAAACAATCTACCTATACTTTTTAAAAGTATTTTAATTTTGCCACGTCCACAAATAATACGAGCATGTGTTAATGAAGAATATCAAACATTTAAACAACCAAAATACAAAAAGATTCCATCCTACAGAATACCACAAGAGTAGATAAGACAGAAATACACTCTAGAATGCCCCTTGGCATTCAAGAGGGGCTAATTCACCTGTAGGTTTTTACAAATTCCCTAAGTACAAAGTCCACGACAGCATATACTTTCCCCTATAAAACGAAGTACCCCTACAAAATTTTAATAACATCCTGAGAGCTCTGTTCAGTTTGTAAGTACAGGACTGAAGGTTTACAAAAGGGTTCAAATAAACTACATTTAAAAGACACACTGCAGATTGCCATCAGTCCTCTGGGCACATGAACCAGGAAATAAGCCATGACAACGAAGTGGTGGTGACCGCGGCAGGACAGCACATGTACGACGTGAATGCAGATGACGACACCCAGAGAGCAAGTCGGGGCAGTAGTTCAGAATCTGGCATCTGACAGGTTAGTGGCATCAATCTTGGCAGAAGAAATAGGGGACAGACGGGGCAGAAACAGTTACAGAACAGAACGCGGAAGAGCAGCAGGGGAGGGGACTCACTAGGTATGGGCACCTTAAGAACAATGGGGTTGCCAGTTTTTATTTCTTCTTTGCAAATGCACATGCCTTTCTGCATAGTGTCTGCGTCTACTATACAGGTGGTCTTAAAGACCCGATTCAAAGTGGGAAAGGTGATGACTCACTCCTCGCATAAAGGACCATGATGTCAACTAGCTGTTCCCAGGCATCAACATCGTCTTCGCCATCGTTCTTTCACGGACCTTTCTAGGTCCTTTTGACCTTCAAGGAGCTCTCCCTCATAACCTCAACCATATGCTCAAAATCTTCATCACCCACTTACCAAACAACATTCATAATGCACTTCACTTTACTATCAGTAGAAAAGAATTCTCTTGAAGTCATTCTCTGCCTCCTTCCTTAGAGCTTTCCAGTAAGTAATGACCACTTCAGATTTCATGGCACCCAATAATGTTCACTATTTAGCCAGAAATGCTGTACTTCTTATAACATTAGTTGACATCAAATTTGAAATCCTCATGCAAAGTAGTTATTATAGGAAACAAAATACATTCTACACCAGGGTTGAGACTACAAAAGTGGTGACACAGAGCAGATACACCCTTGACCTTAAGCTTGCAAACAGCAGGATCTGTGGATGTCTGAAAGTGCTTGCAAAACTCAATATACCCTTTTCAAAGGAAAAAAAACTTTCATTTCCTGGAGATTGACTTAAAGTATTTTATTAAAATGTCACTTAAATATGTGCAAATACAAATTAGATATAAATTCCTTATGCTTTTATCCCTAATATAACTATAAAACTTGATAAATGTGTAAATCAAATCCAAAAGTAAAAAAAAGTACAATTTTAATAACCATCTATGACAGGAATAATGCTAAACTGCAGAAACTAAGTTGCTGCATTTGGTCTAATAGCAGAAAAACATATTTATATATTTTATATTATCTTTGCTCAATCTTTGATTTCAAGCATGAAGGAACCATCATTTGAGTCATCATTATCATTAGCAAACTATTTTTTAACCACTAATCTAGTATATTAATGAGCCAATCAACTTAAAAGCATATTCCCAAAATACAATACTAAAAAAATTTTTAAATGGTAGTTCAATTCTTTACTGTATATTTACCAATATACGTCTCACTGATGGACTGTTTGCAAACTATTAAGACCACACAAATCTGTACACTGCCTGCACCATTATCCTATCTTAATTCCCTGTTTTTATTATTATCCCCTTACAATCCAAGTTGTCTACTTAAAAACTGAATCAGTCAGAATAAGGCAAATCCATAGAGATAGATAAGAGGTTTCCAGAGGTAAAAGAAGTGGTGATTGCTACTTACTGTACACGAGATATTTTTTAGGGGGTGATGAAATGTTCTGGAATTAAATAGTGGCGATGGCTTTACAACTTTGCAATTATACTAAAAATCATGAAGTTGTACACTCTGAAAGGAAGAATTTTATAGTATACAAATTATATCTCAATTTTTTTTAAAAAAAAGCAAAAATAATTGTGTGTATAAGCCCCTAGTTTTTTCATGAATCAGTTCTGACATTTACTCTTTTATCTTCCTGTGAACCTTCATGCTTCAATTACTTTCTAAATGTCAATAGAATTTCAGTTCCCATTTGAGAAACAGATTTTCCATTGATTGAACACTTACTGAAAACAGTCTAAGAAATCACTTTTTCCTGTTTCCTAGATAAGAGCTGAAAAACACATTCTTTTCACTGATCAGAACCACCACAAAGTTCATCTTACTACAATTAAAATGCGTTCCCAAATCCTACTTTGGGGCACATTACTAGACTTCTTGATGATCTTCTTAAAACATTTTTATTTGACTAATTACCAGTGTATATTTTTATGGCGTACAATGTAATATTTTGATATAAGCATGTAATTATGTTATCACTAACACTAGCAGTTGGATTTCTATTAAAGGTCATCTTTCACAGAGAAACAGTTTCTAATCACTTCAAAAGTTATCTGTGTGTAATGAAATCAGACAAATGAGCTAGCTGGGTATGAGGAATCTGGGTACACAGCTACACTGCCTCAGTAGCTCCTATGACATCAAACACACGAGAACTGGATTTACGTCCTGTCTACATGAATATCACACAGATCTTTAGGGTCAGTTGCAAGACACCTCAACTGAGAACAATAGATTCACAAATACCAAGAGTCCACAGTAATTGTGTGTGATATGTCTCTATGAGCGGTAATAACAAACTACTATGAGAGCACACAAAGAAGGATTGGTTAATTCTGCTGAGAAGGGTCTGGGGAAATGTCACAGAAGTGGTGACAGTTAAGCCAAGCCTTGATAGATGACTAGAATGTTACCAGCTGAAGAAAGAAGAAAGGGCATCTTAAGTACTGGGGACAGAACAGCCAGAGGTGAAAAGATATCAAGTGACCCGAGTATCTGGATGCTGCCAAAAAATCCGACAGCCTGGAGTGGGGAGAGTCTAGACTAGAGGAAAACCAGAAGGAGTCTGTGAGTAGCAGTTTCTTCACTGCAATTCAAACGCTGAGGGAGAAAATGATTCTTCAGTCTTCAGCTCTGACAATTTTCCACATATAACTAAGCTTTTAGGCAGTATTTTGTTTTTATGAAGGCTTATACTTTTCAGTAGGTTCTGGGTTTAAATAACATCTGAAGTTGGTTATAATGTATGATTCTTATTTTTATTTTTAAACTTGAATCATCCAACAGGATTTGACTGAGTAAATTAATTTAATAGTAGAAGTAAAAACCTACATTTACTACATTTATAAGCTCTTCCTTATAGAATGCCTAATTAAAAATGCAGAATAAATGATGGAATTAAAAAGTCATCATTTGGCAACGACTGTGGCAGTGGTTGTCAACAATGGAGACATCAACGTGAAAAACAAGATTTTGGTGTAATCTTGGGATATTTAATCATAAAATATAAATCAAAGAGGAAAATGATGATTCAGAGTAGAGTAGTCTGACAAAGAACAACATAACCAGATGATCAAGGTTAACGTCACCAGAAAGGGTGACTTTGTGTGTCCCGTGATGTTTGTGGTATTCTGGCCAAGAAAGCATGACCTCAGTCTGCTGATAGAGAAAACATCAGATGGACCCTGGTTGTGTGTTAACCCTAAGATTATAAGCTATGTCTAAGACACGAAAGATAAAAAACAACTGAGGAAATATTCCAGATTGAAGAAGACCAAAAAAGACAAAATAGATTAGTGCAAAAAAAAAAAACATTTTCCTGGGTAGATTGTAATTGGTAAAATTTGAATGAGGTCCATGATCCAGCGGTAATGTTGTTATCAATGCTGATTTCCAGACTTGGAGGATTGATGGTGGTTTATGCTGTTGTTTTTTTTTTTTTTGAGTTAGAGACTCGCTCTGTCGGTCGCCCAGGCTGGAGTGCAGTGACATACTCACAGCCAGTGCAGTCTCGACTTGCTGGGCTCAGGCGATCCTTCCAAGTAGTTGGAACTACAGGGGTGCACTACCATGCCTGGGTTATTGACAGAAATGTTGTTTCTGAGAAATACAATGGAGTATATAAGGACATCATACCTGCACTTCTCAAATAATTTCAAAAAAATTGATGATTATATGTAGGAGTGGAAGTTAGGAAAAGATGTATGATAATAACTGGAAAATCTGAATAACAGCATAGAAGGGAGCATTTTGTACCGTATTTGAAACTTTTCGGTAATTTTAAAATTATTTCAGAATAAATGTTTTAAAATTTTATCCCTGCAACTTTAATTAAAACAAAAAGTAGCTTGCTGTTGGAATTCAGTTTTTCTAAGGCAGGAACCATTTTTGCATAGAAATAAACAAATATGCTCTTCTCTGAAAATATTAATAAAACCCCACCTATCGTTTCACATACTAAGTATTTGAGATCGAGCAGGATGTCGAAATAAGTGAACACAGCACTGTGCATAAGGAAACCAATTAGCTACCTAACTTTTAATTTTAGATAGGTCATTTCACTCCTTGGAATTAATTTTTCTCACTTCTAAAATGAAGAGGTTAAATGAGATTATCAATGGCAATAAAACATAAACCAGCGTTAAGAGATCTGAACATGAATGTGTACTGCCTTGTCAGCTGATAACCAAATGCATAACTCAAGTTAGGCCATGGTAACTTCCAATGCAACATTTGTAAAACAAACAACAAAAAACAGCACAGAACTGTCCTAAAATTTTTGCTTTGTGTACATTTATGTATAGTAAATATACAGACTAAAATAATTTTATTAAAAAAGATGTCTAAGGCAGATTGAAGAAATAACCAAATTTTGAGCTTGATAGTATCTTTTAAATCTAAAGATCCTATCTTGTTCAAACATCTTGTCTTTCACTGTTGATATACATAGATCTGTTTATATGGAATAATAAAACCCAGCCAATACCAATGAACATCATCAGGACTTTAAATATATGTATAGCTTTTATTTTGGTCTTAGCTTTTAAAAAAGACCTATTACACTTAAGATGATTATAATTTAGTCAATATATTAAAGCTAGCATTGGAAAGCAGTAGATACATGAATCACTCAACTGAGTTGTTAAAAATTACCTATTTTACAGACTGGCAAAACAGCTATTGGAGAGCTATGATAAACAGGCATTGAGCTAAGTGTGACAATATAATAGGAGTTGGCAAACTTCCTGTTAAGGGCCAGAGTAAATATTTTATGGCCACATACTGTGTGTTTCTGTCATCACAAATTATTGTGTGTGTGTGTGTGTGTGTGTGTGTGTGTGTGTGTGTTTAAATCACATTTTTAAAACGTAAAAAGCAGTCAATTCAAGAACTTTACAAAAACAAGCTGAGGACCATATTCAGCCCAGACTGGTTTGCCAACTCCCGATATAAAATGAAAAGGTCAAAACAATTCAAGCAGTAAGAAAAGGACACTATTTTATGTATGTTTAAAGGAAAACAAAGGATATCACAAATTAAATACAAAGAAACCCCAAATGAAATTAGAGATACAAAAAAGTTATACTAGATACACAAATTTGTAAGAAAAATGAAATTAGAAACAAAATTAAGTTACATACTCTGGTGTATACACTGGTAACCAATAGACTAGTCTTCCACCTAATACGAGGGTCTCGGCTGCAAAATTTAACAGGTCAAAAAACATATCACTCAGATGATAATTCAAGGAAACAGGAACGTGGCTCTCTGGACTACACAAAGAAAACAAAATGTCAAAATCAGTGACAAATTTTAAGACTGCTTAAGTTAACTACAGAAGCAACATGCTTCTTCTCAATGTAGTAGCATACCATATTTAAATTTCACTTACCATTTTTCTATCCCCTTTGGCATTTCCTTCTGTGAACCCGTTCTTCTTGTAGATTCTCTGATACCATATGGAGCTAGACAGAAATACAGGTAAAACAGATAGTCAAAAGTCACCAAATCACCGATGAGGGGCAGATAGTGTGTCATTAAATGTGACACCCTGAGAGGACAAAACACCACCCATGTACTACATAAGGAGTTGGGAAAGGAGCAACTGTCCTCTTAAAAAAAGTCAACATCATAAAAGACATTGAGAAAGGCTGTGCAAGTGTTACAAATTAAAGGAAGTTTAACAGATATCATCCCTAATACCTGACTCTAGAATAGAACCTGCACAAGAGGGAAAATATATACCATAAGAGATAATACAGAGTCAACTGATAAAAACAAATGACAAACTGTATATTAAAGTATCGTAACAATTTACTGAAATTGATAACTATACTTTGGCTAAGAGACGACCTCTATCCTTAGGAAATATACACTGAAGTGCAGGGGTAGAAGTTGATTTAAAAGTATGTATTTTGGCTGGGCCTGGTGGCTCAGCCTGTAATCCCAGCACTTTGGAAGACCGAGGCGAGTGGATTGCCTGAGCTCGCGGGTTCAAGACCAGCCCGGGCAACTTGGTGTGACCTTCTCTACAATAAATCAAAAAAATTAGCTGGGCATGGTACTTGGAAGGCTGAGGCGGAAGAATCGCTGGAGCCCAGCAAGATGACGCTGGGGTGGCCATGAGTGTCCACTGCAATCCAACCTGGGTGATGAGTGAGACTCCAAATCAAAAAAAAAAAAGAAAATCAGGCATTTTATAAAAATAGAGTAAGCTGTTAATTTTTAAAAAGCAGCCAATTTTCATAAAGTATATTCACATGGACACCATAATGCCTTGATAATTTTTTTGTTACACTTGAAACCTTCTAAGTTACCAAAGAACTAGAGGGTTGAGATGGAAGGGCTCAGCGCTGCCACTATTTACAGACCTACTGGTAAATACTATAGAAGAGGTAAATCTATTCTTAGATAGGCTGCCTGGAAAGTTCAAACCTATGAGGCATGAGAAAATGAGTTCTCACGCACATTCCTGAAGCTGAACAGGTTCACAAGCCTAGTGTTTGACAGAACCCCAAGTGATTCGTACAACTCTAGAAAGGAGAAGTCAGTGAAAACAGGAACTATAAAAGCACAAATGCTTACACTGGGAGAAGTATGTGATATCTGAAACTGTCCTCCAAAATTTGGTACCATAATTATAAGTAACATTTGAGCTCCAGTTGGCATACTAATAACCAATTACAGCCAATGTAAAAAAAATTATGCCTTAAAAAATAAACTGAAGGAAAAAATAGGCGACAAGTTAATATATAAAGATACCCCCCAAAAAATAAAAGTCAATATATTTGTTTAAAAACAAAACAGGCAACCCTTACGACTTAGTTAAATTGGTAACCTGCTCTACGTTCATAATTTTCTCCTTCTCACTATGTGAAGCTGGGAGGTAAGAGGAGCACTAATACACGTTGGTCTTTTCTGCATGTGTTGATAAATGTTGTGTTTTAAATGTAAATGACTTTAGGAAACCAATCCCACTTCTACTTTTGTATAAAAATAAACTTACGATCAGTGATGATTGCATCAAAATATGCGCCCTTCCTCCAAGAAGGTTTAGACGCATCTGAAACCAGGACGTCAAGATAATACTTCTCTAAACCATACTGACGAAGATTTGCCCTAATATTTTCATCTGGTCCTCTCCATTTCTGGTTTTTCCTACTAGCTTTTCCTGAAGGGGGGGAAAGAAGACAGAAAGCATTATATGAAACAGAGCATCCTTATGTCCCATTATTTGACTCATGTAAAAATACATTTACTCAAATAAAGTTTGCTTTTCTTTAAAATCATAATTTTATGTATACAAGTACACTATTATTATTATTATTGTTTTTGATTTATTGTAGAGACGAGGTCTCACCATGTTGCCCAGGCTGATCTCAAACCTGTGGGTTCAGGCAATCCTCTCGCCTCCACCTCCCAAAGTGCTAGGATTACAGGCGTGAGCCACCGTGCCCAGCCTATTTTTATTTCTACCTAGCATAAAAACATATTTCAACAGTAAAAATACTGATGTCTCATTGGTTCTATTCTGTCATCTTTCAAGTAAAACTGCCTTAAAACACTCATTCGATACTTCCTCAGTACAAAGCATTTAGTAGAAAGATACAGAATTGATTAGAGTCTCTTTCTTTCAGTAGTAAACAGTCCCATGTAAAGACAGTGATGAATCAGATAAATGAAACAAATGAGGAGCGTTAACTTGAGAAATGGAGCAGATGTAATCATAAAAAAAGGAGGCGGAATGAAGCCATTCCCAATGAAAAGTTCCAGTGGGAGTGGAAGGAAGGCTGAAGAAGTTCAAAAGTTTCTAGTTTAGGAGACATGATCGTTTAGGATGAGGATATAGTTACTAAAATCACAGAAACCAGGAAGAAAAACAAGCTTAGTAAAGAAGATGAGATTCACTTGAGACATATTGATCTTGCTATACCTTGAGGTACCTGCAGAATATTCAGAAAGAGACATCTAGCTGGTAGTAGAAGGCTGGAAAACAAACACTTGAGAGATCCCAGTACATAAACTTAAGTTGAATCCATAAGAATGAATGACATTTTTCGTTAACATAGACGGTAGTTACACAAGTGTTTGCTCTTTAATTCTTCTTATATATTTATACACTCGTATAAATATATAAGAAGAATATTATTATCTATTTCTCAATAAAATGAATAAAACCTAAAAATCAAAAGAAGAATGACATGAAGCTGAACAACACGCAGTGTGACAGGAAAAGGAGTTAAAGAAAAATAGATGCCTGGAGAAAAGCAATATATAAACAGAGATTAAAGGAAGGGCCTTAAGTAGAGTAAGATGAAACAGTCAAAGAAACAAAAGCAGCACCCGATGAGACCACCGTCAGGAAAACCAAGGGAGGTTTCATGAAGGTCAACACTGCTGAGCGCCTCAGTAAACGCTTTAGGCGAAATGACAGGCACGGAAGCCGAAAAATCATGGGCAGAAGACAGAGCGATAGAAGAGGAGATAGCAAGCTAGCACTAGTTTTTCAGGAAGCATTTTGGCAAAAGGAAGAGGAAGACAAAGTGCGAGCTAGAGTGTCCACACAGGAGTGACAGAAAAAGTTTTGTATTTTTAAAATGGGAGACACTTGAGAGCCTTTTAGAAGAAAAAAGAGCAGAAGCACAGAAACAGTGGGCATTCCTGACAGCATTCCAGATGAGTGCTGAGGAAACTCTACCTCCATCAGAATTCTGCCCCAGCAGATTGAAGGCTACGATATAACGTTTTAAACACAACTTTGATAAATAAAAATCCAAGAAAATTATATAGGACAATTTTCTTAAAGAAAATAGACTGCTTCTACTAAAAGCAAACTAGAGTAATTATTAGCACTTTGTCTACTCAAACATGTCACAGATAGGGAATATTATTTTCTGGTTAACCCGTTTATATAAACCTGATCAGATATAACTCATCTTCTTCCTAATAAGTATTACTAAATGTCTTATTGTTGAGGTAGGAGAAAGGACATCAGTACAATATATCAAATTGCTTCAGCAAAAGAAAATGAAGTCTAATAAATTCTCACATCGACAATAACTTACACTGGAGGAGGAAGAGGAAAAGAGTGCTTTAAGGGCTGATTCAAGTTACTATAATGAAATACCAACATAAACATAAACAATCTCAAGTCATCAATAAAGCTTCCATTTTTAATACCATTAAGCTATATAAAAAACTTTTTTTTATCAATATTTTTTATTATAATGTTGTGGGGTACAGTTAAGGGTTAGGTATACAATTACGTTTCATTCAGGCACCCTGTTGATAAGAGGTGTTTCCCCATCCCCAGACAGATATTTGCTACTGTTAATCCCATCTGCACCCCCAAAGTTTCCCAGTACCGTCAGTCATTTTCTTATAGTATTACATTGGATGTTCAATGTCCATTATTTGAGTGAGAACATGGGATACTCGGATCTTTGTTTCTGTGAGAGGTCACTCAGTATTATAGACTCTAGTTCCATCCAGGTTGCTGCAAAATTCATGATTTTGTTCTTTTTTCAGTTTGACTCAATTCTATCCAATCACAAATCATGATTGAAGTTCCTTGAATTTAAAATATTTTCCAAAATCACCTCAAAGACAAAGCAGATGCTTGGTCTCAAAAACCCTCAGACTAAGACAGAACCTTTAAAGTTACTGTTACCATAAGTGTTTCAAAGATGCTTCAGTTAAGCATGAAATTAAAAACATAAATGGTGCCTCCAAGACTAGTTATTAATCCAGTATATACTTAATGTGTGACTACTGAATAAATGGTGATAATCTTTAAATATAAACAATATATATTTTATTAACATGCACATGCTGATAAAATAACCATCCCTCTCTCCTACTTCTCTCCCAACCTAAAATTCACACAATCTTATAAGTTTGCCTACTTTTATTTTTTTATTTTTTATATAATTTTTTGAGTTGGAGTCTCACTCTGTCGCCCAGACTGGAGTGCAGTGGCCGCTCCCGGCCACTGCAGCCTCGACCTGTTGGGCTCCGGCGATTCTTCTGCCTCAGCCTTCCGAGTAGCTGGAACTACAGGGGGGCACTACCACACCCTGCTAATTTTTTGATTTACTGTAGAGATGAGGTCTCGCCAAGTTGCCCAGGCGGGTCAGTTTGCCTACTTTAAAAAAAAATCTCCCTAAGTCTACAACATCTCTGAGCAGAAGGCATTTTCTTATTCATTTTTGTGTTTTCCCAGTAAATCACCTTGTACACACTGGACTGCCTCACTGAAAGTAAATATCCAATGAAGTCTTACAAAAATAATTAAAATTGTATCACAGCTTTGTATTTAACATTAAAATGGTCATATAAAACTACTGACCATTGAATAATGCAGGGATCAGGGACACTGACTCTCTGCACAATCAAAAATCCACACATAACTTTTGACTGTCCAAAAACTTAGCTACTAACATCCTACTGTAGACTCACTATATTGAGTAAGAATATATTTACTATTCTTTAAGTGAAAGTGGACCATCACAAAGGTCTTCACTGTCGCCATCTTCATGCTGAGTAGGCTGAGGAAGAGGAGGAGGGAAGAGAATTGGTCTTGCCCTTTCAGGAGCTCTACCACTTCCAATGGAAGAAAAATCTGAGTATAAGTAGACCTGCATAGTTCAAACCCATGTTGTTCAAGGGTCAACTGCATTTATTATTTTAAAGGTGTATATGGTACAATAGCAAAGACTGTAACACGGTCTATACCTCTACTCACCCAAGCCATGGACTGTATTGTAGTCTATGTCTGTTCCACATACATATGCACCAAAATGAGCAGATGCGATCAGGAGGCCACCTGAGAAGTTGTACAATTATGACCAGTTAACCAGAAAGTACCAGACTTTTTCCCTTCCCCTATTTAACTTGACCCAGAGTCTTACAAACTAGCTCCAGGCAGAACACCCTGGAATGATGCCAGTACTGCCATATTTAGCCAGTCTCAGAAACAAAAAAACAAATCCTTAAACTGCATTCACTGAATTGGTCACAAAGTAGGGAATTAATGCATGCCCTGGTATCATTACTTAAAACAGCACTACTGAGAAAATTTGGTCAAAATAACGTATATTTTGAGAGGTCTACACAAAAATATCTTGCTCCTTTCTTAAAAATGAGCATACAGGCCTGGCAAAGTGGCTCACGCTTACAATCCCAGCTTTTTGGGAGGCTGAGGTAGGAGGATTGCTTTAGCCCAGGTGTTCAAAACTAGCCTGGGCAACACAGCAAGACCTCATCTCTAAAAAAAAAAAAAACCAAAACCCGGGGCATGATGGCATATGCCTGCACTCTCAGTTACTAGGGAAGCTGAGGCAGAAGGATTGCTTGAGCTCAGGAGGTTGAGGCTGCAGTGAGCCGTGATCACATCACTGTACTCCAGCCTGGGCAACACAGTGAGACCCAATTCTAAATAAATAAATAAACAAGCATATAAGGCTGCTTACACAAAGTGCTAGCAATAAATAAATTCTGACAATTGGTCTCCATTCCCACTGAAGTCAAAGTTTCAAACTAAAGAGGGCATATTTAATATGTGACACATTAGTTCTTACAAAATGTAAAATATTAAGACATGTTTAGCTTTTGTGAAACCTAACTATTTTAATATATAGTTATTCCTATACCCAATCAAGTATTTATCTCTTGCTTTAAACTATAAATATAAATTTCTGAATAACAATTATCAAACACATACAAAAATAGTTAATGCAACTATTTCTGTTTAATTAGTGCTGAGACCAAAGAAAGAACAAAAGTCCCAAAACAATTTGACTAAACAAGTAATCTGACAGATATGACCAGCTCACACATGAAGAAAAATCCTAATAAAGATCAAAATAATAATGACAATTTTTAAAATAAAAGGTAATATTTTTAATTGTTTAAAAAATTTACAAGGTTAAATACATTTTTAATAATTATTCTTTTTATTAAACCACTTTTTTAATCATCCAAATCAAAATGCATTTAGTGCTTACACTGTAGAAAAGCCTGCCAGCGAAACTGAAATCAGAAATAGAGTCTTAAACTACAAAGTATGCACAGTTTTGGGCAAGAAAAAAAACTGGGATTCTTTTCCTTATATCTCTTGAAATGCAACCTCTAAAATTAAGATGGGTAGTGCCTCCAGAGGGCCAAGATCTATAAATTAATGGTGTGCCTTCCATAGCCATTTAAAATATAGTCTGGTGACATGTACTTACAAACGCTTGGCTCATAAAAATATTGTGACTGACTAACCCTTGAAGAAGAAAAATGAAAGACTAAAAAGTACAGCAGAAACCAAAACCTCGGTCCTCTCACACAATGAAAAGCATTTATGTGAGAGAAGGTCACAAAGTCCTAAGTCTTACTCTGGAAATGGAAGAGTCCATATTTAGAAAAGACAGTGTGTGTGATGACTTGGAATACTCACAAAGTCACTTCACTCAAATTACGAGGAATTACTACAATTCTGCCAATTAAGACAGATACTCACCTAGAAGAACTAGTTGTCAAGGGGAACAGAAAAGCTTTCCTGTGCTTCCTTAAACAGAACCTTATCCATTTGGTTAGAGTGAGTTTTGAGAAGACTCAACTTACAGTACATTGCTGAAAGGAGATGAATAATCTGTTAGACTGCATCTGATAGTCAACTTTGTGCCTTCTAAGTTTTTCATTGTTAAAATAAAATCATAATAAATGAGCTTCTGTAAGCCAATCACTGGGTAATCACTGTTAGTCGTCCGTTTTTTCAATTAAATTGAAGAGTTTTTTGCATTTACTTATACCTCAGTTGGAGTTTTCTTGGAAGCTTTCTGGAAGAAGAAGTCGTGCTAAAAAAGGAGGGTGATGTGTCTAGGAGGCAGGTAACATGACTCATCCATTTCTGTGTATGCTACCTACCAAAAGTAAACCCTCTGTATATGTCATCTAGACTAGCACCTGAGTAAAAGGTCTCATGACTTAAGTAGTAACCACTTTAAGGTTAGGGCAATAGCTTACAGGCAAAAGGATACAGTAGGAAGCGTAATTTATTCCATGATATAGAAACTAACTCGTGATGTTCCTCTTAAGAGTGCTAAGTGAAAAGCTTTGCAAATGTACCAGAATGAGAGACTGGGCTTTGGTTTTGCTGAGAAAAGGAGAAAAAGAAGGAAGAATGGCAATATTATTGCACCTATTTTATCATTTTTAAAAAAGAATGCTACTTAAATAAATTAAACTAGTAGGCTGAGTAAAAGAATCCTGATAGAAAACTGAAATTCTACTAGACAAATTATGAGACTCAAGAACATAGTGGGAAAAATAGGGACGCAGAGACCATTCCCCAGACCTACAGAGATCCACTGTCTCTCCCTCCCAATTTTTGTTTCCCGTCCCGTAGCCTCCTCCCAGAACCAGGAGTCAGCTTCCTAACACCTATTTTGCAATGACAAAATGACTATTTTGCAATGACAAAGCTTCACAGGGAACTGCATTTCTTTCCTTCCACCAATGGGCCATCTGAGGGTAGTCAAGGCCAATGAGTCTCCTGGGTGTCTTCTCATTACTAGACTAGCTGACTCCCCTGAGGGAGAAGAGAGGGCATCAGAGCCGTGGCTGCAGAGCTCTGTGCTATCTAAAGCAATCGGCATACACTTGCACCAATTATTTTAATTACAAAGATTTCAATATTTACCATTTAATCTTAAATTTCCTTGCCCACTGCTAAAACTTGCCAACAGTTGCAAATCATGAACATCTTGGAAATGGCCCAAAAAGGGGACTAGAAAATGAATTCACGGTTAAATTCTTCATCATCTCCATTTAATATTAGCTGTATCTAACATATACATATGCATATCTATCTATCTATCTATCACCTCATTTAATCCTCACAAGACATTACTACTACCATTTCACAAAGGATGGAACTGAGACCCAGACAACTTAAGAATCTTGCCCAAGGTCACAGAGTAACTGGAAAAGATTTAAACCTTGGTTTATTTGCTCTTCTCTTTATACCATTCTACCTCCTTTGAGGTTACCATCAATTGAAGTCAATACACATTAAAGCAATAATTAAAGCAAAATCTGTTACTAAGTAAATTATCTTAAATTAAATATGTAAAGTTGCATACTCAGTTAATAACAGCTGTATATCACTCATAAGTCTTGTACCATATCACAGCCAACGCTGTGGCATTACAAGTATTCCAAAAATTCGTGTTGACCATTCCTTTAGCCAAACTCATATGAGAATAATAGCGCTTTCTAACTACTAAGAGTTGACCCAATCAATGGTCTGTATCTTCCACCTTGAGAAAGTGGAGATATGCCACTTTTCAAAAAAGCTTATTAAAACAAAAATCAAGGTATTTGTTAAACTAGAAAAGAAAGATTTTTGCATCTCATAAATAACAGTGACAAACTGTCTAAAATAGAAAGGAAAGGTATTTAAGCAGAAACAGATTATATCTCTCCTTTCAGTCACCCAGAATATCCTACTCCATAACCTTGAGAAAAATCACAAGTCATAAGCAGTGGGTAAAGCATTTGGGAAACGACACGCATTTCAATTTTGTACCTTTGAAATGGAAAAGGGATTAGACATATTTGAATTTTAAAACAATGCTAAGAAGGGAAACTGAAAGAAAACAGTATGGAGTACTTGGTGAAAAACCATGGCCATCAGGAAGCGCCCAATGCTATGCATTTCTCCGGTCCTTCAGAAGGGCCCACCCATCAGCGAGGCAATAGGCCCAAGAGAGAAGACAAACTGTGCTTAAGACCTGTGCCCGTTCACAGTTACTGGCTATCATCAGTTTCAAAACAGAAGTACCAAATCTGAGTAGCATCCTAAAGCTACGTTTAAACTACAAACACAACTTAGAAAAAAAATAGTTTAGCAGCATCTTTCAAAGATCCCCCTCTCATTTGTCGTTACTGTCCTATATGAACAGTCAGATGATCAAAACATGTGATCCACCACGAGGAGCTGCCCTAAAAAAAACAGAAGTAGATCCCCTTGCCTCTCAGCACACTAAAGAGAGTAAATGCGTTGACTGCTGTGAGGTTAGAGTTTGATACCATACCACGCCTCATCTACACCAAAAACAAAAAATATTACCTCCCTATACTGGCAACTACTTTTTAAAAATCTATAGTCTAGACTACGGGTATGTGTGCATATGAATCATTTTGTACATATAAGTATCTCAAAGAATTCTCACTTTACAGGAAAAGTTTTGAAAGTCCATGAACAAGATTAAGGATTAATAAAGGCTTTAGCATTTGACAAATATAAATTAGATCCAATCCTCACATCATACAAGAGAATAGTCTCCAAATGAACCAGAGACATAAAAGGAAAAAAATAAAACTACAAAAATACTAGAAGAAAATTTAAATGAATTCCTCTATAACTTGGGTGTTGAGAAAATTTTTGCGTGGCAAAAAGCAGTCACAAGCAAAGTCAAAAGACAATGACAAACTGGGAGAAAATATTTGCAACATATATTACAGAAAAAACAGGGGGAGAGAAGGGGCTAATGCAAACTTAGAGAGGACCTTTAAAATTGAGAGAAAAAGACCAAAAATTCTAGAAAAATGAGAAAACATGCCAGACAATTCAAGAAAAGTAATAAGAATGGCCCTTAAAATATTTTTAAAATTGTTAAATTTCACTCATTATAAGAGATACAAATGAATACTATACTGAGATACCATTTTTCTCCCAACAGATTGGCAAAACTTCAAAAGCATGATAATATACTCTGCTGGTGAGACTGTGGGAAAACAGGGACTCTCCTGTGTCGCCGGCAGGAATCCAAGACAGTATAATGTAGAGGAATTTGGCAATATTTACCAAAACTACATATGTATACACTCTTCAACCCAGCAATCCTAGTTCTGGCAATTTACCCTAGAGCTATATATGCAACATTACAAAGGTATGTGACAGTAAAGTCATGCATTGCAAGCATTATTTGTAACTATAAAATAATGGAAATAGGCCAGGTGTGGTGGCTCACACCTGTAATCCCAGCACTTTGGGAGGCCAAGGCAAGAAGATCGCTTGAGGCCAGGAGTCAGTGACCAGACAGGGCAGCAAAGTGAGACTTCATCTCTACAAAAAAATGGAAAAATGAACCAGGGGTAGTGGTGTGTGCCTATAGTCTCATCTACGTGACAGGCTGAGGCAGGAGGATTGCCTGAGCCCAGGAGTTCAAGGTCTTGTTGAGCCATGGTCGTGCCACTGCACTCTAGCCTGGGAAAAAGAGTAAAACCCCGTCTCTAGAGAAAAAAAAAAAATGACCAATGTCCAAGTATAGGAGATTGCTTGAATAAGTTACAGTACCTATATCCAAGGAAGAAAACTATAAAAAAATAAGACAATCTATTAATTGACAGGAAGTGATCTCCAAGATACACTTTTAAGTGAAAAAAGCAAAGTTAAAACCAGTTTATATAGGTAAGCTACCTTTTATGTGTGAACGAAGTAGAACTAAGAAAATGTGCAGATATCTCCTTATCATTAGAAAAAGAAACATAGGAAGAATCAACTAGAAAACAATGAAGCAGACGACCTATGAGGGATGAGCGTCACCTCTCTGAGCACAACTCCTTGTATATTTCTGACTTTGGAAGCAAGTCAATCTTGTAAATGTTTGAAAATAAAAGTAAATTAAAAAGAAACGTGTATGGGGGATAAAAACCTAAAGCTGAAGGCAAACCCACCTAAATTTTAAATGAAAAAGAAGTAAGCTCAGTATTTAACTTTATTGCCTCTTAAGAGTAGAAAACTGAAAACACATCCTGAGCTCTTCTTAATAGGACCTTTAAAGCAGCATGGGCAAAGCAATTTTGACAGTATTTTAGATATATTATAGGAATGAGCAAAAGGGTAAATGTGTTGATGTTGATAGGACTCAGGGTTCTTTTGGTGGAAGAAGGTGCATATAAATATCAAATACAGTAGGCAAAATCTGTAAAGATAGACTGGAGTTTGTAGTGTACGTACTGAGTCACAATTTGTAAAATATGCATACATATGTATATGTGCACACACAAAGTGTATAGGAATATATGCATGTGTATTTGTGTCTGTACTTATATGTATATTGTGTATAAACACATATGTTTTCTAGCTTGTCCACTGACAGGGCCCAGAACCCAGACCTTTGTCTCTCATGCCACCCCTCACTAAAAGAAACAAGAGTTCCTTAGAGAAATGGCGGACACTAGGACTTAGATAGAAGAGGAGCTAGAAAGAAGGCACTCAAAGAAAAAAAACGGGTAAGAGCAAGTCACAGAGACAGATCCAATGCAAAGGGCTCTCAAGGGGACAAATCTGGGACAATTTGAGATGCAAAATAATTGAGGAAGATAATGAATTACTGGCCACTTGGGGAAAGGGCAAATCTAATAGCTCTTACTTACATCAGAATAATGAGCGTTGAGTGGTAATAGTGGAGGGTGTGCTGGACTTGGAAAATCATCCCTTTGAAACCATCGAAGTAAAGACGGGTTCAGGTAAGAATCATCAGTGGATACTAAACCTGACCACCTGACTGAGGTGAGGGGAGATTTAGACGAGGAACAGAATATTTGCATGGTCTTAATGTGTCTCCCCATAGATTGCTTAATAACCACAAAAAAATATATATCATATACTAGAAAAATCAAATACCACCTATATAAATTGGTTTTAACTTTGCTTTTTTTCACTTAAAGTGTATCTTTGAAATCACTTCTAGTCAATTAATAGATTGTCTTTATTTTTTTAGTTTTGTTTCATGGGTATATGTCATTTATTCAAACAATCTCCTATACTTGGATATTGGTCATTTTTTTTCTCTAGAGACAGGGTTTCACTCTGTTACCCAGGCTAGAGTGCAGTAGCATGATCATGGCTCACCACAGTCTTGAACTCCTGAGCTCAGGCTGATTAAAATTACCATTACTCACAAGGGACAGAGAGCCATCATGCATATACCCTGAGAAAAGACACACAAGCACAGATGTAGCAGCTGGGAATGAATACCCAAATCTGTCATGAGAAAATATCAAACAACCTGAAGTAAGGAACATTCTAGTTAAAAAAATAAAGGGAGGAGAGACAGCATTCTTTAAAAGTGCAAGTTTCATAGAAGAAAAAGAAAGGCTTTGGCTATGTTCCAAACCAGAGATGAAAGAAGCAGACAATGAAAGACAGTACCTGATCCTAAACAGGAAAGAGAAAAAGACGCTACCAAGGATATTACTGGGTTAACTGACAAAACTGGAATATTAAAATGTGAGTATTAAAGTGTTGAGTTAATACTGCATTCACTAGCATTGAAAGCTGTACTGCGGTTACATAAGACAGAATACGTCCTTATTCTTAACAAAATAAGTATTTGAGGAGCAATGACATAATGGAATCAACTTTCAAATGATGCAAAAAAAATAAACAGTATCTATATAAACATAAATAGAAGAAATCATAAAGCAAATGAGGCCAAATGTTACTAGCTTAAGCTGGGTTAAGGATACATAGGTGCTCTTTGTTCTATGTTTGTTATTGTAACTTTTCTATAAGTTTATTGTCATTTCCAGTAAAAAGTTTCAAATGTGGGATAAGGCCCTTAGGATGATGAGGATAGGAAAGAAAAGAATGAATAGTATTTTGGGGATAGAATACAAGCATAAGAAAAGACTCATGAGTGAATTCACTCAACGGCAACAAACACAGAAAATCATTCCGTCAGTTAGAAATCTCCTGACACTTACTTCCCAATGACCAAGTCTAGCAAAAAAAAAAAAGAAAACTGAAAACAAACAAACAAACAAACAAAAAAACCCTCTTAACCTTGATACCACTTCTTCCTAATCGTATGTGGTCATATTCCTTATGTTAGTGCACAGTATAACAGCTGACTGGCAGATCCTAATGCAGAGAGAGGCAGCCCTATGACAGCAGGTAAGAGCATGCTTGCATTAGGATGCTATGAAACTTACATACGGAATAACTTTGGCCAAGTCACTTAACCTTTCTCTGTGCCAAAATTTCTTCCAGAAAATTTAAAAAAGTGTCTCCATGTTAGTTGTTGAAAGAACTGAATTAGATACTCACATAAGCACGCCTACCATAGTATCTGACACATTTACTATCCAACAAATGTTGGATAGCTTTGCATCATCACGGCTCACAGGGAAAGAGGGCTCTACTAACGGAGCCACAGTGGGTGAGGCAGACAAGCCTAAATGTGCAGACTCCCTGGATACTGGCAAGAACAAGCAAAATGAGCTGAAGCAAGAAAAAAATCTGCACAGAGTCAGATGGAAGTAAACTTGGGAGTTTTAACACTTCCATACAAAGTTAATTACAGGGACATCCCAATCAAGTGCACACAGAACCAGGTCATACCACAAAGGTCAGGTGCTAGCCGCTGATACTCTGTCACTTTTCCTATTTCTCACTTACTCAAAAACCACCAAAAACCAAATCAAACCTAGGAAACATTAACTATCTTTCTCCATCCAAATATATGGTTATTAATTTAAAAGGATGAACACATCTTTTGGGTCCTGTCATTCAAGTCTTCCTTCCAACAAGTTTTCCTATTTAAATAAACTGTGTAGCTTTACAACATTTCTACAGTGTGTGGTATTGCAAAATTTTATGCTATAAAAAAATGAGACAGATGCTCCCCCAGATGTTTTACTCGGAACAAAGCCTACAAAATTCTATCAGCATCCTCTCTGAAGTGGCAAAAGTGCTTTAAACACTGGCTATTATAGTATGTGATTGTCTCATAGACACCATCCAGAGATAATTAAAAGATCATTCTATTTAATCTTTTAGCAAAAATATTACTAGTCTTCACTAACATAAATAAGCAATTATTTCTACATTGGTTTAACAGTTAAATAAAAATACCTGTTCCAACAAATGGATCAAAGACAATATCATTTTCTTTCACTTTTCCATGGTTAGCCATGATGAATGATAAGCCAGCATCCATGCTTGTATTCCCAATGAAGTGTCTCTTTTTGACACTGTATGACTCAATAAGCTCTCTCTGTCCATCTGCAATCTAGAGAAATATTTCTCAAATTAGCATATCATACAGAACAGACTAAAGACAATCATTCACAATAAAACCACAGTATCTTGCAAATAAGAACTTCTTTCCAGCCGGGTTCGGTGGCTCAGTCTGTAATCCCGCGCCTTTGGGAGGCTGAGGTGAGTGGATTGCCTGAGCCTGGAGGTTTGAGACCCGCCTGGGCAGCGAGAACTCATCTCTACAATAAATCAAAAAAATCAGCCAAGTGTGGTAGCGCATGCCTGTGATTCCGGCTACTCGGAAGGCTGAGGCGGAAGGATCGCCGGAGCCCAGCAGGTCGAGGTGGCCGGGAGTGGCCACTGTACTCCAGTCTGGGTGACAGAGTGAGACTCCAACTCAAAAAAAAAAAAAAGAACTCT